>NC_134095.1:27535114-27841707 GCF_000715075.1 Nicotiana tabacum
TTTTTTATTTCCAAAATATATATATATATGTTTTTATTTGTTGCAAAAAATATTTGTCTTGCCAAAAAGTCTAGAAAAGTCTTTGACCCCCAATTTTCAAAACAAAAAAAAATCCAAAAATTTTTTCCATTATTGACTTCCTTAGAAAGTCCTTCTAATTGTTTTAAAAAATATATATAATATATATATATATATATATATATATATATATATATATATATATATATATATATATATATATATATATAATAAAATAAAATAAAAATCCGAAAATATTTTGATTCTTCTTTCAAAATTGAAAAGAAAATTCAAAATTTAAAAAAAAAAACATCTTTAGAAGCATTTCTTTTATCAAAGGTAAATTTCCGAAAAATATTTTCTTCTTTTTCTTTAGAATAAAAAAAAAGAAAAAATAAACAAATGAAAATTCAAAAAAGAAATATCTTAGAAGTCTTTCTTTTAAAAAGAAAATCAATCAAAAAATAATACTCCCTTTCTTCTTTTAATGTAGTTCTTTCACAAATCCAAAAAAAAGGAGTTAGTTCATCTACTTATTCATGAGCCACCCGAACTACGCGGGTTTGATTCTCACCGGATGTGAGATACGTAGGCAACCCTCATCGGGTCCAACCCCACCTTTTGCTAAAAAGCCAAAAACAAATAAATAATAAAAAAATAAAAAAATATATATATGTCAAAATTTAATTGTCATAAAGAAGTCGGGTGACGCTGTTTTATCAAGACATAGCCGAATGTTCCCGAAAGGGACGCCGGAAGGCTGACTTTGCATAAACAGCCACTTTTGGGTCATGTTTTGGATTTGGTCCAATTGGCCCACACAGCCTTAAAAATCTTCGTCCCCGAGACGTTGAAAGGCCGTGCTTGCAATATTGAGTTTTCTAATTTGAAAAAATGATAAAAAGAGTCATAAATAAGTCAGGTGATGTTGTTTTGTCATAAATACCCGAATGTTCCCGAAAGGGACGCCGGAAGACTGACTTTGCATAAATAGCCACCTTCGGATCATGTTTAGAATTTTTGGTCTAGTTGACCCACACAGCCTTATAAATCTTCGTCCCTGAAGCGCCGAAGGGCCGTGTTTGCAACACCAAGTTTTATTGTAATTTGAAAAAAAAATAGTCGGCGGTCAGGTGAGTACCGTTCAAATTTTGTCATAATAAGCCGAGCCAGCTTCGGTCGCGTCTTAAACCGTTCTTGCCGAAATAGCCTTAGAGTATCTTTCAGTTGTCGAAAGGTTATTTTCGTAAAAGAATGGACAAGTTTGTAAAGTGTCAAAATAATCCTTCCCGGCCTCAAATTCATGTGAAATTTGGAGGGGGCCACGCTTGCAAAAAATAACCTTTCGGTTGCATTTGTCAAACGGGGAAAGGAAGCTGGCCGTTTGTTTTTGATTTTGTAAATCTTTTGATTAGAATATGCGAGTTGTTTGATTTTCAAGTTTGTGGGTTAATAATTAAATCCTTGAAACCCAGTTTATTTTAATATGAAAATTGAAAAAAAATGTTCATTATTGTTTATCTTTTATTGGGTCCGAACTACGCAAGGTCTGATTCATGCGGGGTCATGATACGTAGGCAATCTCAATAAGATTCGACCACAACAAAAAAAAATCAAAAAATCAAAAAATGAAAAAATCGAAAAAGAAAGAAAAATCGGAAAAAAGAAAGAAAAAAACAAGATGAAAAAAGAGAAAAATGAAAAAGAGAAAAAAAAATCGAAAAAAAGAAGAAAAAGAAAAAGATGTTGTTAATAATGAGGACTGACTGAGTCCATTCTAACCTGTTTGTTTCGCAAATAAAGTTAAGGTGGTTGGTTTGTGATAAGCCGAACAATAACACTCAGAATCCGTTACTTGCACCTCATGATACACACTCTGCGGGGATCAGGCCTGATAACAGAAGCACTTGAATCCTATTGGGAACTTGTTGACGGAGGTTGATGATATTGAAGCTGGTAATGGTCTTGGCAGTATTGATGCGAAGCTCAGTGGCTAAGATGCCAGTTTTGATAAAGTGGGAGGACGCTCCGTTCCTTGGTTAGCAAGAGAGAAGCTTGTGGTGGCTTATTTTGTTATCATTTCTGTTTGTTCGGATTATTAGGATTGTAATTCGGATATTGTTTTGTGTCAATATTTTTCCGCTTATCTTTCCGTTTTGTCATAGCGGTTTGTTTAAGTTTTGTCCAGGTTGTTTAGGATTTTATTCTGGTTTGTTTTTGTTTTTTTTAAACCATTTCACCGGTAGTCCAATGCAAAATTCGGTCTTTTATTATTTCCAGTTATCTTTTTGTTTAGTCCTTTTGTCATTTTGTTCAACGCCAATTCTAGTGACATGGCATGCGCACACAGTTTGGGCCTAATCTTAAAAGTTAATCATTAAACCCTGGGAAGGGAATCAAAGCATTTAAAGGAAATAAAAACGGTTTGAGATTATTTGGACCCGAGTCGTGTGGAACTGGGGCAAGTAAAACACAAATAAAACCATTAAAAGCAAGATTCGCCAAATTGGCATGAGGGCCATCCATGATAATGAGAGTGTCGCCTAACGGTGCTTTAGAAATGACAAAGGAAGAAGCAAATGTTTAACATAATTGTCAAGTCCAGCACCATCGGAAGAGACTATAAATCTATTGTTTAACTGTGCTGTTTGCACTGGGCATGTTTTGAAGACTGGAATGACGAAGGCATTTTGTTCTGCTAACTAAACACTTTATCCTTCATTAGCCCTTTGAGCCTTATTTGTTTTCTTTCATACCCCTCGTTCGGAATCAGTAGAAACGAATAGAAAACGCAAGCATGGCAGGTAAAGAAAGAAAAGAAAACAACAAAACGAAAAAAAGAGAAAAGAAAAGAGAAGTGATAACAAAAAAAAAGAGAAAAAGAAAAAAAGAAGGTCAAAGGAAAAAAAGAGGAATTGGGAACTACGTTTGACCTGATTCCTCAAAGAGGATGCGTAGGCGCTTCACGGCTCGGTCATAGTTTTGAAAAATGAAAAAAAAATCAATTAAGATGTCCCCAAGTAAGAAACTGGGGCAAAGGTTGCGTTTGTTGTAAATAAATCTAATTCCGAAGGTTGTAACAAATAACCCAAAATTAATGCATTTTTTGAGCCTTTAATACCCTTTTTTTCTAGCCCTATCCAAAAACCCACATTACGGTCCAAAGAAAGACCTTCTGATCAGTCTTCAAAAGATGCCAAGTCAGACAAATGAAGAGTCTTACTGGCGAACATAACATTCTGTTCCATAGCAGAAAGGACTCTAATCTCCAACAGAAAGAGTCATATCGGCAACACTCCAAATCCCCAGCTGGAAAGAGATATAAAACGAGAGAGTCTTATTGGTGAAAACCTTCACAGGCACCATAAGGCGATGCAAGTTGAGAGAAAAACCAAAATGAGAGAGACTTGATAGTGAAAACCCTTCGGGCACTACAAGTCGAATAAGATTGAGAATCAGATGGGGAATTGCCAATTGAAGATCTTGAAAGATGATTGACGGTAGAGGGTAGGCCACATATGCATGTCATGACCATTAGAGTCGGTATCTGCGTTTGATAGTTTTTTTATTTTATTTATAGTTTCTTTTGTTAAAAGGTCATCTTTTTCCTTTGTCTTGCTACTCTGTTCCCTTTTATCTTTTTCCTTTCATAGAAAAATCCCCAATAGAGTCTGTTTGGTCAGAACAAGTGTGAATTGACTTCAAAATAGGCCATCAACTTTCCAATCATGCCAGATGAGATCTGACTAGTACATCCAAGTGGTATAGTCAGCAAGGAACAAGCGCGAGGCCAGTGTCAAGAAAAATATCCCCAACAAAAGGGAATTGACAAAAGGATTGACGAGTGTCAAGAGGGATATCCTTGCCAAAACCAAGGTTATAAACCTCAAGGCCAAGGCCCGTGAACAAAGCAAGGAGAGCAATGAGCATGGTGTGGGAAATTCATACTAGACTAAAAGGTCAGGGAAATGCCGGTTTCCGAGCTATGCCACAAAAGAAGAAGGATATCCCCAGCAGGAAGGGATTATCCCCAGCACATAATATCATCCCCAACAAGTTGTGCAACGCAGAGCAGGTAAGGGAAATGGCATTGATGACAGAAATGCATGTCATAAGGGAGACTGTCAAACTGGGGCAGAAAATTTTCTTTTCATTTAGAAAATTTTCTGGAAGTCAGGTACCTATTCGGGGAAAAATAAGGATAACACCAATCTCAAGGGAAATGATCTTAGAACCAATGTTGCCCCCAACATAATAAGTTTCAATGGAGGAAGTTGTTCCCCAGCAAAGGAATCAGAATCCCCCAGCTGTGTTATCCGCGACAGCGTTATCCCCAACTGATAACATTTACCCCCAACAGGTAAGTAAATAATTCCCCAACAGTGTTATCCCTAGCAGTTGCGAGGAGTCCAACACAAGGTTGGAAAGTCGGTATCCTCAGCGGTTCCTTTCGAGGAAAGGCAAAACGAGTCTCAAGGGAGTTAGTCTTCAAAGGAAGAAGCTAATAATAATAATAAAAAAAAATTTAATAATAATAAATAAAAGATAATAAAAAATAAAAAGGGGAAGTTGTTCCCCAGCAAGTATTCGAGGTAAGACATTTTCAAGTCTTAAGGATATTTAGGGTTCATCCGCCCTCGAATAGGATATTTTGGGTTCATTCGCCCTCGAATAGGATATTTTGGGTTCATCCGCCCTCGAATAGGATATTTTGGGTTCATCCGCCCTCGAATAGGATATTTTGGGTTCATCCGCCCTCGAATAGGATATTTTGGGTTCATCCGCCCTCGAATAGGATATTTTGGGTTCATCCGCCCTCGAACAGGATATGTCGGGTTCATCCGCCCTCAAATAGGATATGTCGGGTTCATCCGCCCTCGAATAGGATATGTCGGGTTCATCCGCCCTCGAATAGGATATGTCGGGGGGTTCATCCGCCCTCGAATAGGATATGTCGGGTTCATCCGCCCTCGAATAGGATACGTCGGGTTCATCCGCCCTCGAATAGGATACGTCGGGTTCATCCGCCCTCGAATAGGATATGTCGGGTTCATCCGCCCTCAAATAGGATATGTCGGGTTCATCCGCCCTCGAATAGGATATGTCGAGTTCATCCGCCCTCGAACAGGATATGTCGGGTTCATCCGCCCTCGAACAGGATACGTCGGGTTCATCCGCCCTCGAATAGGATACGTCGGGTTCATCCGCCCTCAAATAGGATACGTTGGTTTCATCCGCCCTCAACTAGGATTTTATTCTCAAAGTTGTGGTTGAAGACAGGCGCCCACCTGAATAACGAGAGGAATACATTTCAGTCTTTACATTTCATGTTAGGCGCCCACCTGTATAACAAGGGAATACATTTCATGCCAGGCGCCCACCTGAATAACGAGAGGAATACTTTTCTTGTCTGTCCATTACATATTTTAGGCGCCCACCTGTATAACAAGGGAATACATTCCATGCCTTTACCAATAGGAGACACACTTCCTAGGTCAAGTTTTACCAATAGGAGACGCACTTCCTAAGTTTTACCCATAGGAGATGCATTTCCTCCTAAAGTTTAGTTTCACCCGTAGGAGATGTATTTCCTCCTAAGTTTATTTTACCCATAGGAGACACATTTCCTCCTAAGTTTAGTTTTATCCATAAGAGACGCATTTCCTCCTAAGTTAGTTTTTACCCATAGGAGATGCATTTCCTCTTAAGTTAATTTTAGAGTTCTACCCATAGGAGATGTATTTCCTCCTAAGTTTGTTTTAAGTTTTACCCATAGGAGAGGCATTTCCTCCTAAGTTGTTGTTAAAATCAGGAGCCCTCCTGAAGAGAGGAATGGCGTTTACTTTAAAAAGTTGTTGTTGAAATCAGGAGCCCGCCCGAAGAGAGGAGTGGCGTTTATTTTTAAAGTTGTTTAAATCTCGCCAACCTAAAGAAAGGAATGGCATTTTATTTTCAAAGTTGTTGAAATCAGGAGCCCGCCTGAAGAGAGGAATGGCGTTTATTTTAAAAGTTATTTGTGAAACCAGGCGCCCACCTGAATAACGAGTGGAATACTTTCCTAAAGTTTATTTTACCCATAGGAGATGCATTTCCTCCTAAGTTTGTTTTAGTTTCACCCATAGGAGATGCATTTCCTCCTAAGTTTGTTTTACCCATAGGAGGTGCATTTCCTCCTAAGTTTAGTTTTCACCCATAGGAGATGCATTTCCTCCTAAGTTTGTTTTACCCATAGGAGATGCATTTCCTCCTAAGTTTAGTTTTTCCCATAGGAGAGGCATTTCCTCCTAGGTTAGTATTGAAGTTGGGAGCCCGCCCATATAACAGAGGCATAAAATGCGGGAATACTTTCTGTTCTAGGTCGCCCACCAGTAAAATGCGGGAATACATTCATGTTCTAGGTCGCCCACCAGTAAAATGCGGGAATACTTTCTGTTCTAGGTCGCCCACCAGTAAAATGCGGGAATACTTTCTGTTCTAGGTCGCCCACCAGTAAAATGCGGGAATACTTTCTGTTCTAGGTCGCCCACCAGTAAAATGCGGGAATACTTTCTGTTCTAGGTCGCCCACCAGTAAAATGCGGGAATACTTTCTGTTCTAGGTCGCCCACCAGTAAAATGCGGGAATACTTTCTGTTCTAGGTCGCCCACCAGTAAAATGCGGGAATATATTATGTTCTAGGTCGCCCACTAGTAAAATGCGGGAATACATTCTGTTCTAGGTCGCCCACCAGTAAAATGCGGGAATACATTATGTTCTAGGTCACCCACCAGTAAATGCGGGAATACTTTCTGTTCTAGGTCGCCCACCAGTAAAATGTGGGAATACATTATGTTCTAGGTCGCCCACCAGTAAAATGCGGGAATACTTTCTGTTCTAGGTCACCCACCAGTAAAATGCGGGAATACATTCTGTTCTAGGTCGCCCACCAGTAAAATGCGGGAATACATTATGTTCTAGGTCGCCCACCAGTAAAATGCGGGAATACATTCAGTTCTAGGTCGCCCAAGGGAATACATTCAGTTCTAGGTCGCCCACCAGTAAAATGCGGGAATACATTTCAGTTCTAGGTCGCCCACCAGTAAAATGCGGGAATACATTTCAGCTCTAGGTCGCCCACCAGTAAAATGCGGGAATACATTTCAGCTCTAGGTCGCCCACCAGTAAAATGCGGGAATACTTTCAGTTCTAGGTCACCCACCAGTAAAATGCGGGAATACTTCAGCTCTAGGTCGCCCACCAGTATAATGCAGGCATACATTTCATAATTTTGCATTTAAGCAACTTTTTAGTTTTGTACTACAGATTTTGGAATCAGTAACCCCACCAGAAGGCGGAAGGTTACAACAGGAATCCCCAGCAGTAAACAATAAAATCCCCAGCACCGGGAAGCAGAAGGTTGCAACAAGAGGTCCCAGCACAAATTCAGGCGCATGAGTCAAAAGGAAGAAAGGACGCGTCTTGAAAGAAGTAGCTGGTGAACATTAAATCATGCCCAGCATAACAAGTCTGATGAAGAGAGCCGTACCCACCAGAGGAACCGCCGAAAAGCTTGATGAAGAAAGCCATGTCCCTAGCGGACCAAGCAAAATGATGAAAACTGGTATTCAGAAAAGCAAAGGGCCAGTATCATTCCCAAGTTCAAGGAAGAAAAGCATCGGAGGAAGCACAAGCCAACAAGAAATCAAGGCAACAAGAACAAATTTCAGTCTAGCCTAGCTTCTTGTTTTCTTTTAAACACGGTGTAACAAGGAGATCGGTAAGCAGTGATAACATCATGCAACAGCAGTAACATCGCAGTCCCACGGTAGTCCCAGCTACCAAAACTTCCCGAACTACATTAACCGGATTTCCCTTTAGCCAGGGATATGTAGGAAACCTTTGAAGCAAAGGTTCGGTTAAATCTTTTTCAAAAAAAATGCTTCACACGGAGTACTCGGATGGGCAAAAATCGCTCGCTTTATCTTTGCACGAAAACCCTTCGTGTCTCCGGGCAAAGAGGGGCAGCTGTAAGCACGTGATTTTTGCCCTATATGAGAATTACTCCAAAAAAAAAAATTCAAAATCAAATGATTTTCCTCGGTGTGCAATTTTGTGAGATTTTGTGATATTTTTGGATAATTATTTGTATTTGTCTGTGTTTTCTTATTTGTTAAATTAATAAAAAATACAAAAATATGTCGCATTTTGCATGTAGAATTTAATTCTACAATTGTTAGTAATTAAATTAGTTTTACAAAAATTAAAATTACAAAAATAGGCATCTTTTGCATTTTTAGCATTCAATGTCCAAATGAACAATTTTGTGCTTAATTATTACTTAATTGCGTTAATTGTTATTGGGAGTTAATATGCGCTTTTATAACTTAATTTAGTTCTTAATAATAATTTGAGTACTTTTATAATTTAGTTTTAGAAAAATAAAAGAAGAAAAGAGAACAAAAATACAAAAGAAAATTGGATTGGGCCACTTCTTCAATTGTAAGCCAAAGGCCCAAAAAATTGCCCAATCTTCTCCATGACCCAGTCCACTACAGACCGGGTCGACCCGGTCCGCCCCATTAACCCATTAACCCAACACCCCTTCTTCATTTTTTCAAAACACAAAACAAAAGAAAAAAAAGAAAAGAACAAAAAACCCTAAAACACTAACTCATCCGCCCCCCCTTTCTCATCTTTCTTCTTCTTCTCCAAACACCAACCTCCCCATCAATGGCTACCCTCCTCTTCATCACACAGCCATGGGCTGCCCGCTGCCTCCGTCTCCGGCCAAGCGACCACCATCGCGACTTCATCTTCGTCGTTCGACGTCAAGCTCGGGTTTGAAGCTCTACGTCCATGGCAGCCTTTACCCGCACCACACACACACACACGTCGTCCAGCACGTTCCCAGTGCGTCATCGCCACTGCTTCTCCTCTTTCCTCCGTCTGCTACATCCAAACAGCCCCACGACTACTGTTCGTCTTCTCCGGCGACGAGCTTGAAGCTCGACACCCATGGTTGCTGCTGCCTTAGCTTCGACCTCCATCCCCAGCTGCTACTGTCCGTCAACCTCCCCTACCACTTCAAGCTCGAGATGCTTCACCATGAACGACGAAAGCAGTCCGCCATGGCTGCTATGGCTGCTGTCACTGCCTCGTCGTCCAGTCCCCCCCGCTGTTGCTTCTTCACATTCCAAGCTCGAGCCAGTCATCCAAACTCAGTCACGTAACCAAACGGAACCCCAGCTGCCTCGTTCCTTCACTTCTGCCGCGACAACTGCTGCTGCTGCTCCGGCGCGGCTTCAGTCAACTTCTTAGATTCGTTCATCGTCGTTTGGTCGAGCTCTTCGTCGAATTAGTCGTTGAGTCCAGACAGATTTATTCCCATTTGAGGTTTGTCGAAACAGTCCATACAATCGAATTCGTCGTTGTTCATCTCCGGTTAGTAGATTTGAGTTTTATTTTGTCCGTATTTTGTTTTGATATTTTTCGAATCTAAAAGCGGCAAATGTTTGTTTTGTTCATGTCTATGGTTAGATATTTGATTTTTGGTTTTGTTCATGTTCATATGTTTTGTTAAATTAATTTTTAGATTTCAAAATAGAAGTTTAATTAGTTGTTTTTCATGTTTATTTCATGTTTGTATTATTGTTTATGCAAATATTTGTTAGTTTAATGTTTGTTAGATTCAAATTGAAATTTAATTAATTATCTCTTCAATTTGTCTCATGTTGTTATGTATTTTCCAGAAATTAGTAATGTTGTTTGAATCATGTGAATCCGTCATGTTTTGTTGCTTAAAAATAGATTTAATTCATGTTCGTCTTGGTTTGAAGTTCATGTTTAATCCAGTGATTTAATGTGAGTTTGTGTTTGTTTTTGATTGGTTTGATGTAGTTTGAATCATGTATTTTGTTGTTTGTATTGTTGTATCCTTGCTAAATTAACCAGGATTGGTTCCCGATATGGTTAATTTAGTTCTATTAATTTGGAGTTGTGTTGTTCATCGTGTTCATATAATTGTTGTTGAAAATTGTTGAGAAATTGGTCATCTTGACTATATTTTGGTCAAATTATGATTAATTGATTGTTTAGAGCAGAGGGGTAATTTGGTAAAATTGTAATCCGTTTAGGGGTAAAATGGTAATTGCAATAAGGTCGGAGGGGTAGTTCGGTAATTGAACATTATTTTGATTCTTTATGTTAAGCATGGGGGACAAATATAATGGGGTGGGGTTTTTGATGTACTTGTTTAATATAATGGGGGACAAGACAAAACATAATGGGGAGGAATCTTGTACTTGTTTAATGTAGGCATGGGGGACATATTGTAATGGGTTGGGAATGTGGTATTTATTTAATGTAGGCATGGGGGACAAAGTTTAAAATAAAGAAGACATTTAATAGTGGGCCAAAGCATGCCATTGGGGGAATAATTTTGGGTTGAGAATTGAAGACTTGTCTTGCTATATATATAGAGTCATTCTTGACTTGAAAGGGAGTTTTTTTGGAGAGTTTTGAGAACTTGAACATTATTGGAAGACTTAGAGATTATTATTGAGAGATTTTTACACTTGAGAGAGGATAGACTTGAAACATTTTGAGAGTAAAAGAGAAATGCAATTTGAACTTTCACTCGAATAATTTCCGTTTGCTTTTCTTCGAGTGTTATTCAAAAATCCGAAACTACTGCATCTTGTATCTTTTCTCTCTTCTGCTTTGACTGCGATTGCACTTTTGCATTACTGATTTTTCAATCCGTTGCTGGGTTATTCTACTGGTTGTTACTGGTTTTGCGGTGTTGCTGAACCTACTGTTGCTGTGTTATTACTGCTGCTGACTCCTACTTCTTTTGTTCCTGTACTGCTGTTTCCAGGTACACATTTGTACACTCTCGGCTTGAAGAGAAAAAATGAAATATTAATCAGGCTTTGTTCATGTTGAATTCCTCCTGTTTGGATTTGTGTTTGAATACAATTTCCCTTTCTTTGTATAAAAATGTAGTCGATTGATTAATGAGTAATGATGTTGCATATGTTAACTTCTTCATCTAATAATATTAGTTCAAATTAATCAAAGTTGTTTCGATATTATCATCTGTCTCATGTTCTAGTATTATTGAGTAATAAAATATAGAATGAAAGCAGTTTTCCTTTGTACAAACTCGATCGCAATTTTCCATTCACATTAGCCGTAACTTAATAACTAATAAGTTACGTTTTCAGCATGTAATTAATTGAGGAATTTTCTTTTATTTTTAGAGACAAACTTAATAGAAAAATGTAGTCGTTATAGGTTTATCCTTTAAAATGAAAATGAGACGAGCCTCGCCAAATAAATCACACATCGTTGGGCCCTTAATAAATACATAATCATTGACTAGACTTTGGATTTGGCCGTTTAATGAACCTTCACGGTCTCTTCCTAAAATAACAATACGTTAGTCTCTTTAGGACGCGCCTTGATAAATCTTACCTTCTTAAACTCGGGTGCACATTTATGTGACCCAAATCCAAATCTCAACGGAGTCGAAACGTGTTTCTAATCACGGGTACATTGATTGTGACGTGGTTTAAGTTGGGTGTCCATGACGTTGCAAATTCCTTTTAAAAATAAGAATGAGATGAGTCTCGCCAAATAAAAATACAAAATTGCGGGGCCCTCAGTAAATATTTACTTTAAAATTGCTTAGACTTCGGGATGGACCGTTTAGCAAAATTCACGGCCCTACCCAAAGTAAATGATACGCTAGTCGCTTTAGGCGCGCCTTTAATAATTTAATTTTCTTAAATGCGGGTGCACATTTATGTGACCCAAATCCAAATCTCAACAGAGTGGAAATATGCCAACAACCACGGGTGCATTGATGTGACGTGGTTCGAGATGTGTTTCCACGATGTTGCAATTCTTGATACAAATAACAGTAAATGATAAAAGCGGTTAAAAGATAAAATTTGCACATAGGTTCATAGTTGTAAATAATCAGATAATCAAGCCGAATATAACAGTTGAGCGACCGTGCTAGAACCACGGAACTCGGGAATGCCTAACACCTTCTCCCGGGTTAACAGAATTCCTTATCCGGATTTCTGGTGCGCAGATTGTAGTATGGAGTCATTCTTTTCCTCGATTCAGGATTAAACTGGTGACTTGGGACACCCTAAAATCTCCCAAGTAACGACTCTGAAATAAACAAACAAATCCCGTTTCGATTGTCCTTTAATTGGAAAAACTCCTTGTACCCTCGCGGGGGCCGGAAAAAGGAGGTGTGACAACTGTGAGTCGAGCTAGTTCGAGGTTAAATGTCGACTTGTGTTTTTAATTGAACAAAGTCGAAACATAAGTTGCCTCGAGTAAGGTCAAATATTTATTTTTAAATTGGTTCGAACGAGGTCGAATGCGAGTCGATATGAGTGAAGTTGAATGTTTAACTCTGATTCGAACAAGGTCGATTATAAGTCGATTCGAGCGAAGTCGAATGTTAATTAATTCGAACAAAGTCGATTGTGAGTCGATTCGAGTGAGGTCGAATCTTTGACTCTGTATGATTCGAACAAGGTCGAATATAAGTCTATTAGAGCAAGGTCGAATGTTAATTAATTCGAACAAAGTCAATTGTGAGTCGATTCGAGCGAGGTCGAACATTAATTAATTCGAACAAAGTCGGATTCAAGCAAGGTCGAATGTTTGACTCTAAATGATTCGAACGAGGTCGAATGTTACTTAATTCGAACAAAGTCGATTGTGTGTTGATTCGAGCGAGGTCGAATGTTAATTAATTCGAACAAAGTTGATTGTGAGTCGATTCGGACAAAGTCGATTGTGAGTCGATTCGAGCGAGGTCGAATGTTTGGCTCTGAGATTGGCGTAATATATAAACTTGGCGGAGAAATGAGAAACTCATGTGTTTCCTTATTTCGCTTTGTTTGTACATTTATTGGAGAAGTTTACATGTTTTTGTTTTGCTAATACATGCATTGGAGAAGTCCCAGTCTATCTAATCCCTTCATCGGCCGACCTAAAGAGGTTGTCGAGAGGTCGGGCGATGAACTTATATTTAAATTCGAGGTGCCCTCTTCGTCACCTCGTTAAAATACCTTCCCGAGAAAACCCAATTGGGACAAACTCGGGTGAGGAAAAAAGAGTACGACTTGGAGGATATCTTGTTTTTAGAAGTTGAAGTATTTGAGGTAAGTGACGTTCTAATTGTTCGGTAGCAATTTTCCCTCCATTGTTTCTAGTTGGAATGACCCTTTGCTTGTTGCCGCCGTGATTTTGTATGGGCCATCCCAATTGGTCCCTAATTTCCTTCTCGTGGATCTTTGCTTGCATGTGTTTTGGCTTTAGGTACGTAGTCCCCGACTTTGAGTGGCATAGCCTTGGCTTTTTTGTTGTACTATCGCTCTGATTGTTGCTTCTGGGCTACCATTCTTATGTAAGCCATGTCTCTTTGTTCTTCGGCCTCGTCGAGATCTTGCCTTATGTTCTCATTGTTGCTTGGCCCTCTTTCATTTGAGTATCTTAGGCTTGGTTCCCCAACCTCAACTGGTATCATTGCATCAGTCCCACAAACTAGCGAGTATGACTTTTCCCCTATGCTCGTCTTTGGCATGGTGCGATATGCCTATAACACTTCTGGCAGCACTTTTGGCCACAGTCCCTTGGTATTTTCGAGTTTTGTTTTCATGATATTCAATATTATTTTGTTAGAGGATTCAGCTTGGCCGTTGGTGGCGGGATAATATGGCGTGGAGAGTATTCTTTTGATGTGCCATTTCTCGAAGAACTCAGCAACCCTTTTCCTTGTAAATTGAGGTCCTTGTCACAACTGGTTTCCTTGGGAATGCCAAAGCGACATACGATGTTCTGCTATATGAAGGCGATCACTTCTTGTTCGCGTATTTGAGCAAATGCACCTGCTTCCACCCACTTAGAGAAATAGTCAGTCAAAACCAAAATAAATCGCACATTACCTCATCCTGCGGGGAGCGGGCCGACGATATCCATTCCCCATTTGATGAAGGGCTAGGGCGACATGACTGAGTGGAGGTGTTCTCCATCTTGGTGGATCATGGGAGCCTACTTCTAGCATGGTTCACTTCTTTTAACATAATCAGTTGTTTCCTTTTTCATTGTGGGCCAGTAGTAGCCTGCTCGTATGAGGCATCTGACGAGATCTCGGTTGCAGGTGTGAGCTCCTCAGTGGACCTCGTGTACTTCTTCGAGGATGTGCCTCGTTTGATTTGGTCCTAAAATATTTTCTAGGGGACCACCAATGTTCTTTTGTACAAGTCGTTATTGACAATGTTGTACCTGGCCGCCTGCATTCGAAGCTTCTTGGCTTCTTTTTTGTCGGGTGGGAGTACTCCGTCCTGCAAGAATGAGATAATACTATTGTGCCAGTCCCAAGTTAGGTTTATAGATCGTACCTCAATTTGATCTATTGATGAATGGAGGAGAGTGACCAAGTCCCCCTCTCCGGTTATGATTTTGGTGGCTACTGTCAGTTTGGCGAGGTCATCTGCTTTGATGTTCTGCACTCGGGGTATTTGGTCGAGCTAGCATTCGTCGAACTTGGGTAGTAGTTTGCAAATTTTTGGCCTGGTATTTTTGTAGTAGTTGCTCCTTAATTTGGAAAGTTCATGTGACTTGGTTGACGATGAGTTGCGAGTCGCATCGAAGGATGACTCACCGTTGTTGATACCCAATCTTTTCCTATATTTTTTATATGCATAAATACCTTCAAAATAGAATATATATGCATATATGAGCATGCATAAGGTTTTATAATTTTCCTATAATTTTAAAGATTTTTAATCGATTTATTTCTTCCCCTTTTACTCATAAAATCCCCCACAATTATCCTCAAATTATGGTTGGGGTGATTTAGTCATTTAAATTCTATATTTATGCCAAAATATTGTTAAAATATTTTTATTGTATTTTTATAGTTGCATTTTATATTTTAAAAGCTAAATTGCATATAATTGCAATATTAGCCCTATTAATGTATAATTACCTTTATATGCATAAACTTGACCTTCTATATTTTTAAATGTTTAATATATATTTTAAATCATTTTAGTATACAAAATTATTCTCCAGAAATTATCTGTTATTTATTATAAATTATATAGGGGAAAATTGACTATTTAAAATATAGCCAGATTTGTATTTCAATCTTAGCCCATATTAAACACAGCCCCAGCCCAATTTTGTATTAAACTACCCGACCCAAACCCTAAACCCGCCTACCCGACCCAGGATCAATTTAATCATGCTCAGATCAACGACCCGTATTAACCCCTTCCTTTTTATCCCAAACTATCCCCTAACCCTATCTCATTTTCCAAAGCCGTCGCCTCTATATTCTCTCATCTCATCTCCTCTCTCAGCAACCCAAGAAAACCCTAGCCTCTTAGCCGCCGACCTCCCTTCTCCGGTCTTCTCTGGTGATCTCCCATCAACTCCTAAGCCTCCAATGGCTCCTCTAATGCTATGCTTGTGTTCTCTAAGGTCTTTAAAGGCCCAGGGCCACGCTGATATGCACCTAGGGTTTGCCACTTGCCTGTTCTTGGCTACTCCGGTGTGATTCCGAGCAAAATTACGCCATATTTGTCATGATCCTTGGGATTCTAGACAAGTTCTTTCATCTCTATATGGATTTCTTCTGAAAACCCCAATTTCTTCATGTATCTCTTAGATCTGTACAGATCTAGGACGATTCGAGTTGGTTTCATTAGTATTTTACACTGTTCTTGGAACTCTTTTACAAGAATCATCGATTTCAAAGTTTTTCGCCTTCTTCTAAAATTAGGGTTTTCGGAACTTCTTCCAAAACTTTATTTAAACTGATTTTTATGTTTAAACTTCTATTTCTCGCATACTTCGACTGATTCTGTGAGTTTACTACTTCTCCAACTTGCCTATGTTGAAAACCCTAATTTTTTCTAGATTTCTTCGTCTGATTTTGTGACTAGCCTGCTCTTGTTTGAGTTTCTGTGACTATCTCGCTTCGAATGTGTTTCTACTGAGTTTCTTATGCCTAACTTATATCACCTCTGTATGTTTATGTTCATCTTGACTAGTCAATACTTGCGTCTTTGCTTGCTGTGTTTGGTTACTCCTAATTCACTCTTTTTATATGTTGAGACTCTCTCTTTAATTGACTCTGAACTCCTTGTTTCTTGGCTTGATTTGAAAATTTTCCTGTAAGCTCTTGATTCTCCTGTTTTAACTTGTTTAGTTGTTACTCTCCTTAAATCCGTGATTTCGAATCCCTGATTCCCTGACTTACTATGTGCCGATTTTCAATTATTTCCATATTCTGCAACTTTATTTTGTCTTATTACCTTATTTGGTTAACCGAGTACTTTATTGATTCTTCATTATTTGTTTCCCTAATTGAGCCCCTATGTACTTACCCCTAATTGTCTATTCGGTACCTGATGCTCTACTTGATTGTTTTCCTCAAATATTTTCTGCCTATTCTGTTGGTTGACTACCCCTTAATTAAAGGAGTACTTGCATTGATTTGATTCTGATTAGTATTTGGTTCCATAATCACTATGCTACTATGATTCTTGCCTTATTTTACCTAATTTTCGAACTACTAAATATACATACTCTCTCATTAACACAAACAGACGAACACTTTGGTTCAAAAGCTCTCTCTCACACTTAAACTTTCTGCTCTCTCTTTTGTGCTACTTGTTATTATTCTGAGCTAGCCGGCTGTAAGCCAAGGCTAACTATTATGCTATCCTGCTCCTTCACTTTTGTTTACTGTTTTCTTTACTGGTATGTTTTAATTTCAATTCAAGTTCCAAAAAATAATATGGGTCTTTTATTGCTTCAGTTCATGTTGTTTCTACTTTGCTTTTTCTTATGGTTTTGCTGTGAAATTTGCAGTTAATATGATTGCATGATTAGGATGTTATGTACTCCCCTCCTTAGGATCAGTATGAACATGTTACCCCCCCCCCCATATGTGGTCTATCCCCATGTGATTTTGTTCTATCTGGTTTTTGGTATGAGTCTCCTTGTGAAGTAGTCTGCACTCCTAAACTTGTATGGTTTTGGGATTGACCTGAAATTATGTGGACCCTATACTAAACCCCCTTAAGCATTGCTGGTTATGTGACTATGTCTAATCAGTTATGTCTGAGCATGTCTGTACCAATTCCTAAGACCTCTGCTTGTTATGTGTTCACAATCATGTGTCCTATGTATCCCCAATCCCAATCACCCCTATGTGTAGGTTTGTTCCTTCTGTTTTGGTCCTGTGAGAATTGCTGATGTGGTTTTGGACTCCATGTTTGATTTACTATTGTCTAATAATGTAACTCCCTCTTTCAAGTTTTTTTACTGCATGACTCCCTCTTTTACTCCACAAACTATTTCTAGCAAATCTCTTTTAATACTGTTTTCCTACTGAAACCTTTCAAACTATGTCAAGCACTCTCACTCTACTCCTAAGTCACTAGGTTCGACCCCCTCCAGTATGTGTACTGCCTTCAGATCCTCTTGAGAACCCTTTGAACTCTGGCATACTGAGGCTGACCCTTCCACATTGCACTTTTTCAATTTTGGTTACCAAGTCTAGGTGTAAGCATTGCACGGGATCCTTGAGATCTTTAGGGAACTTTGATACACCTAGACTATGATACTATCTATGGAATTTGGGCATTTGAGACTTTGTAAATCTGGGTCAATCTGTAGGCTCCCTATAGAATAACTTCTTTTTTTCTTATCTATTTATGTAATTCATTCATATGGTATGTAATAATTTGTAAACGAACATTGGGGCAACTAGTGAAAAGGGTGGGTAGTTACATGTTTGTGGGGTGATACGGTTAGAAACCATGCCTATAGGACTTTATATTTGTTATGTTTGCCTTACCATGTTAGAAATCATGTCTATAGCTCTCAAGTGATTCCTTAATAGAAATCATGCTTATAGGTCTTAAAACCAACCTCACAAGTAGATGCCAGGCCTATAGGATATAATCCAATCCAACTTCTGTTATAATAAGTGTTTATAAGTGTTTTTCATTTGTCATCATGCCTGCAAAGTTTTGAAACTCAGTACTAAACAATTAGATATCATGCATATAGGGGACAACACTAGGAATTCTGCCTGTCGATCTAAACTAGCTCAGTTTAAATAAATCAATGATTAGTTCACTTCTAAACCAGTTTAATTAGTGGTGTATATCTCCTTGAAATGAGTTATTTCAAAACTGCTTTAATCTATCATTAGACAGCATGCCCATAGGGATTCAAGAGTCTGTTTTAAAATCTGCCTTGTTTTACTATAAAACGTAGTTATCAGTATTCCGCGTAGGTAGGCCTATAGGGCATTTTCAAAATCTTGCAACTCTGAAACTGTTTCTGTGACTTAATGTTGTTCTGGTTTAACAGGTTTTAAAAAATCAATAGGCAACTACTAGGGTCACTACTTCTGAGTTTATAAAATAAATTGCCTGCCTTCTGTATATTCACTTAGACATCATGCCTTAGGATATTGTTTAACAAAAGGCCCTTATTTGTGCTTGAGTCGTGCTGCTTATGTGTATTGTTTGAGGAGGTCAACCTGAGCCTCTAATTGCTCCCTTTCATCTTATGTGCTAAAGTCCTAATTGTTCTTGCCTGTCGCCTTAATATTTTCACCATTAAAACCTTAGGGGTCTGTCTTGAACCACCTATAGGTAGAGGTTCTAAACCCATCCAGGACCATTAAGAAGGGACGGGTAACAACACGCAATAGAGATCGCAAACCAACACTCGCTCTAAATGACCACTAAGGGGATGAGAAGGGTAGACGTGGGATATGATGACTACGCGCTAATGTCACGTGTAGCCCCTCAATAAAGAGTGTTTACCAGATATTGTGTAGGGTGATCCTATAGGCTAACCAACCTAGGAACCCCCCCCCCTTCCCAAAAATGCCTTTTTGTTTAAGACTTTGTTTTATACAACTTGTTCAAAATCTTTGTCTTATTATTTGGGTTATCCAACGTGCTTTACTTGCAACCTATTTGATTCGACTATTTATTTGCAATGGACTGATTCGTGAATATAAGTTCGGTCGGGACCCACAGTTGTGGACCAAGAGGGGTGCCTAACACCTTCTCCTCAAGGTCATTTCGAGCCCTTACCCTAATCTCTGGTAATGCAAACTAGTCTAAGAGTTAATCACTCTAGGTGCCCTAACGCACCATAATCTGTTAGGTAGCGACTCTTCAAATACCCAATTCCCAAAAGGAAAGGAGTTATTACCCCCATGAATGTCGAAACCCGGGCTTCTCTCTCCAAAAAAGGGGAAAAGGGGGCACGACAGCATGGCGACTCTGCTGGGGATACCTTTAGGCTCTTACCATAACGAACTTATCTTTTACAAATTAGTCCAAGCATGTTTTATCCCGTACCCCCCTCCTTTATTTGAATTTAACTGTCTATTTCTAATAATTTATAGTTCTTTATCCCTGAAACTGACTTGCCTCTTTGTTTTTTTTCCTGTAACTGCCTTTCAATTATTTAAATGCTGTATTTATTTTTCCTACTTGAAAATACTTGACTACGTGTTATTAATTGCTGCATAAATCATGCTCCGCATCATATTCCACTCGTGCGTTTCAAATCATATAGCAACGCTTAAATGAGTGGTTGCGCTCTTCCTATTTACTACCCTTAAATTCAGAAAGACTTATTTGCAGTAAAACCAATCGATCAACGGTGCAGTCAACGGTTCCGTGCCTTCCCCTTCGAGTTGTCCGCTTGAGGGTACCAGTCTAAAACCCCATAGAAACCTTACTCTGGTTAAAATTGTGCATGCATCATTGTCAAACCTAGTCAGGATCAGTTATGTTGTCTGCATAATGATCCTTTAAGATAAGCCTTATCCAAAATCCATCGGGTTTTCCATAATCCCAACGGACACAACCACGTACTGTGCATTAATTTGGAGAGCTAAATGCCGATATGTTGATCATAAATGTATAAATAGTCGAGTCTGGTGGGGGTAAGGTCTAACCCTTTTGTTTGGAGAAAATGAGGCACGAGGTCCCCAGATTCGGTATGGTTAGCAATATCCCACCATTGCTGCTAGATTGGTGGGAGGACCTTCCCTCAAGCGACAAGAAACATGTGAGAAAATACCTGGGTAACCTGCCTTCCTTGCTAGATATTGAGCCAAACAACAAATTGATCGAAGCTGCCACTTTATTCTGGGATAGTGAAAGAGCTGTGTTTCATTTCGGTGACATAGAAATGACACCGCTTCTAGAGGAAATAGAAGGGCTTGCAGGATTGACTTGGGACAGTCCCGGCCTATTGGTACCAGAAAACTTTACGGGCATGGGATTTTTGAAGATGATGGGGCTGAAGAAGAATGTCGACCTAGTGTGTTTGAAGGAATCCTACATACCTTTCGAATAACTGTACGAGAGGTATGGCCATATCAAGTCTTTCCGCACTTACCATGATGAGATCTATCTCACTTATGTGGGTCACTTCCACCACAGAGTATTTGTATTCATTGTGTGCTTTCTAGGCCTGATAGTGTTCCCGATGAAAAAAGGAAGAATACACACTAGGTTGGCCATGGTTGCCAAGACTTTGATGGAAGGAATTAATGTACAGATATATACCATAGTCCCCATGATCATAGTTGACATCTACAGGTTTCTGGAGCGCTGTCAAAGAGGGGTCAAGCATTTCGAGGGTTGTAATTTGTTACTGGAGTTATGGTTGCTGGAGCATTTCCAAAAGGGTCGTTATCGTCAAGAATTTCCGCGAAGGGCTTGGAACGACCATATTGCCTTCCATCACCCTAAGTAGATGACTTCCATTCCAGATAGATTTTCTTAGCCAGAAAGTGCTAGAGAATGGGTAGAGTTCTTTGACAATCTGACCGAGGAACAGGTGCAGTGGATGTTTGAATGATTCCCAACAAACGAGTTTATTATCAGGTCCACGGATGCTCCGCACTTGGTGCTGATCGGGTTGAGAGGGATATACCTATATATCCCTATGCGAGTTATGAGGCAAGTAGGCAGAAAACAGGTTGTACCAAGGATTGTCAAGATGAGTTATTTTAGGGCATACTTCCAAGACGACAATGTCTCTTACAAGTGTCAAGCTCAGCACATGTGGCACTGCAAAATCATTGTAGAGAAAAGCACCGTTGAGCCAAACAGGTATCATGCGGGGTGCGAGCCTCTCTACTCGGCATGGTTAGAGGACAATCTGATAGGAATAGTGACACCAGGGACCGGTCGAGGGAACAGAATCATAGATGAGGAAGTTGAAGCTCAAGTCAAATACAAAAAGCTGCGCAAGAGGGTCCACGACTCTAAGAATGAGCACCGGGAAATACATGAGAGGAATGTGAGGTTGATCGAGGAGTGGAAAGAGATGGCAATCACTTCCAACAGGAAACTGGAATATCTGGAGTGAGGAATAGTGGAGCCGGAAGGTAAAGTCATAAAGAGGATTGAAAATTGCCAAAACGCTGAAGGAGCTGAAGGAGGACATCTGACCAGAGCCTACTTGTTGCTGGGACTGTGCGAGCTGGGGGATCTATATGATGGAGTTCGGAAGATTGAATCTGGGGAAGGTCCTTCTGGGACCAAATATGCTAGATTTACTTGCTTTTCCTAAAAATGTAATAAGGCCGAGTGCCAAGTAGCGACTTATTTTGTTACTATCTTAGTTTTGTTTTGGGATTCGTCTATTTTTATATAATGAAATGAAGCATTTATTGGCATTAAAAGTTCTCCAAGTTTATTTGTCGCTAGGCCTACCTAGGGCACAACGAGGCTCCCAAATTAAGACGCAAATTTACAATTCCGCAATGTGTTTAGATACTGCAAATGTTTCAGAATCCTCACTGACTTGTTACCTTTTTTGTTTTTGCTTATTTTTATTGTTATTCTCATCCCCTTAGGTTAGTTCACTCATTCTGGTCTCATCAGCGTATCATACCAGATCCAGAGGCCCTCCACCTCCTCCTCCTCCAAGCAACACAAAAGGTAAAGGAAAGAAAAAAATAGACGACTTAAGTAGAATCTGAAAGAAGAATATTGAGAATGCAGAGACTTCATATGGTCGTAGTACTCTAGCCCCAAATGATCTGGTTTTGAGACTGGAACAAAAGATACTAGAATTGCAAAGAGAACTTGAGCAGGTTCGAAACTTGGCAAACTTGTCACTCACCCTCATTGTCCCCGATATCCACCAACAAAACACGAAGAATACAACACCTCCTCAGAACACACAAAACCAACAGCCACAAAATCCTACCACACCAAATCAATACATAACTCTACCCCAAAATATCAATCTGTTGCCGCTAACAACTCTACCACAACATCATCATCAACCAATTCTGTACCCACCAACCACCACTTACCACACTCCCCAAAACACATCACGTATTCCTGATCCCCAAAACTCCACCAATGACCATCACTACACCCAAGTTCTTGGCACCCATCAAAGCAACCCTATATATGTGGAAACTATACCTCATTCTACCCAACCAATCTCATGTGCACCGGAATCTTTCGAGAAGGACCTGCTCGTTAAAAACGTGGCTGAAGAACTCAAGAAGTTAACAAGCCGAGTTCAAGGTATTGAGGGCGACAGAGGAATACAAGGTTTGAACTATAAAGATCTGTGCATACAGCCAGATGTCGAACTGCCAGAGGGGTACAAACCTCCCAAGTTCGAAATGTTTGATGGTACAAGTGATCCCACGGTTCATATAAGGACCTATTGTGACAAGCTTGTCGGGGTCGGGAAAGATGAAAAGATTCGGATGAAGCACTTTATGAGGAGCCTTACTGGGGATGCTTTGTCCTGGTATATTTGTCAAAATCCCAAGAAATGGTCCAATTAGGTAAGCATGGCATCAGATTTAATGGACCGGTTCAGGTTCAACATAGAGAATGCATCGGATGTCTTCTACATTCAAAATCTTAAAAATAAACCTATTGAGACTTTCCGTGAGGACGTTATTCATTGGAGGTCGGAAGCAGCCAAGGTCAGGCCCTCTTTGGACGAAGAACAGATGAATAAATTCTTTGTCAGGGCACATGATCCACAATATTATGAGAGGTTGATGGTTATCGAAAATCACAAATTTTCTGACATCATCAAACTTGGAGAAAGAATCGAAGAAGGAATTAAGAACGGGATGTAACAAACTTCGAGGCACTACAGGCCACAAATAAAGCATTACAATCAGGCGGCATATCAAAGAAGAGAGATGTTGGGGCAGTAATGGTGGCCCAGGGCCCAAAATCTCCACTTACCTATCAAACACCTCCACCCACATATCAAACACCTACACTTACATACCAAGAAACACCACCCACATATCAACCTTCATCCCCTAGATATTCCCAACTAGCCACTGTCCACCACACCTATAACTCCCAACCATCCCATTTTCAATCACCACCAACTCGCCAAAATTATCCAAGAGCAAGAACCAACTTCCACCACAAGCCACCCAGACAATACATCGCCATTGTTGAGCCCATCGACCAATTGTATGAAAGGTTGAATGTCGCGGGTTACATCACTCCTGTTCCCGCTGTGGAATTAGAGAATCCATCCCAATGGGTCAATCCGAACAAAACTTGGGCGTACCATTCCGGTATGAGAGGGCACACTACTGCTGAGTGTCGAACATTGAAGAATAAGATCCAAATGCTAATTGACAACAAAGTCATACAGGCAAAGGAAGCCGCACCTAATATCTGCAACAATCCCCTCCCTGATCATCGAGGTGATGGTGTACATGTGATAGAGACGAATGAAGAATGGGACTCTAAGGGGTCAATTAGGCTTATTCGAGAAAGCGATGACTCTAAAGTTACAGTCACACTTACTCCTACTGTGGTACAGACTCACTCACCCATCGATGTTGAGGTAGCTGCATCAGCTCCATTCGAGGTACAGGTGGCTCCGCTCGCGGCCACCCCCGCTACATTTGAGGTAGAAGTGGTCACACCCTTCACAATGACAGTATCAAGCACACCTCCCTTCAATTCAAAAGTAATACCCTAGGATTATGTTGTCGAGGCTCGACGAAAAGGGAAGTCCAAGATAGAGGAATTTGACGTTGCACAAGGGATGACTAGAACTGGAAGAGTCTATACACCGGAACATTTGGGAGGATCAAGCAAGGATGCCACTACTAGGCATCTTATCATTGAGACTGAGTCAGATGACCTGTGGAGGAAAGTACAAGGAAAGGAGTATTCTGTTGTTGACCATCTGAACAAAATCCCTGCTCAGATATCTATCCTATCACTGTTGCAGAATTTAGAGGCACACAAAAACGCTTTGATGAAAGTGTTAAGCGAGGCTTATGCACCCAATAACATCGCTGGTGGAGAAATGGCCAACATGGTAGGGCAAGTACTAGAAAGTCATAAGATTATCTTCCACGAAGATGAGCTGCTACCTAAGGGGCTGAATCACAATCAAGCATTGCATATTACGGTGCAATTTGAAGACAATTCCATTGCCATGGTCCTAGTTGATGGAGGTTCAAGCCTAAATATTTGTCCATTGGACACTCTGAAAAGGTTGGACAAAGGTTTCCATGAGATACAGGTAGGAAGCATGACTGTGAAGGCTTTTGATGGATCCCAGAGGGCCACGATCGGGAAAATCAACCTTTTCTTGCAGATGGGGCCAACTTGGTTCGACGTTGAATTCCAAGTGCTTGACATATCAGCCTCATATAATCTTCTGTTGGGCCGACCCTGGATCCATGCTGCTGGATCCGTGCCTTCTACACTACATCAAGTCGTGAAGTTTGAATGGAACCGCTAGGAAGTAATCATTCATGGAGATGGGAGTAACCCCATCTACACTAGTCAAACCATCCCGGCTATCGTACATAGAAGAAGGCTAAGAGGGGATACCTATCATCACATTGAATGGGTCAATGCCATCGAGATGGATAAGTGGTGGAGTAACAAAAGAGAAAGCATACTAGCATGGTCTGGATATGAACCCGACAAAGGGTTGGGAAAGAACCTCCAAGGTATCACCAAATCAATACAGCTGAAAATCATGGTACCACTTTTGGGCTCAGATACCAATATAGATGGCAAGAGTATAATGATTGGTCGCCTCCATGGCAGGGACCACATTACCCTCTTGAGCAGCTAGTGCCATGTTTAGAACAAGCTTTTCACCAAGCTGATATATGATATGGGGGACTGCAGAGGAAGAAGCACTAGCTAGGTTGAAGAATTTGTTCTTAGAAGATGAGGACATGGACTGTGGTGCCATAATTGAGGAGGAGGAGGAAGAAGACCTCACTATTCAGACTGTGGCGAGGGGAGCTGTTCTCAGAAACTGGACCGCCATACCATCCCGAGCCCGCTGAGTCCCTGGCGTTATTCTTACTTTTCCTGATGAACCAGTGATTGTGACATGTAATGAGGCAACGCAACATGAGAATAGTGACTTAGAGGAAGAAGATGAGATACCCGAGGAAATTGTCAGGGAGGTTGAAAATTTTGAGAATAAGCCTAAGTCCAACCTGGACGAAACAGAAGAAGTAAATTTGGGAGATGCCAAGACCATCAAGGAGACTCGCATCAGCATTCACTTGTCACCAACAGAGAAGGAAGAGTACATTCGGTTCCTAAAAGAATATGAGGACAGTTTCGCATGGTCATGTGATGACATGACCGGTTTGAGCACTTCCATAGTGGCTCACAAGTTGCCTACTAATCCTATGTGTCCGCTAGTAAAACAGAAACTCAGAAAGTTCAAACCAGACATGAGCCTGAAAATCAAGGAGGAAGTTACCAAGCAGATCAAAGCCAAAGTTCTCAAGGTGGTCGAATATCCAACCTGGTTAGCTAACATTGTGCCAGTTCCGAAGAAGGATGGGAAGGTCAGAGTATGTATTGACTATCGAGGATTTAAACAGAGCAAGTCCTAAGGACGACTTCCCACTTCCAAATATACACATCCTGATCGATAATTGCACCAAATATGAACTCCAATCCTTTGTAGATTGCTTCGCGGGTTATCACCAGATTTGGATGGATGAAGAAGATGTAGAAAAGACAGCTTTTATTACATCAAGGGTGTATATTGTTACAAAATGATGCCATTCGATTTGAAGAATGCTGGGGACACCTACAAGAGAGCCATGACAACCATCTTCCATGATATGATACATAAAGAAATAGAGGTGTATGTGAACGACATTATTATCAAATCCAAGAGGGCAGCAGATCACATAGCAGACCTAAGAAAGTTCTTTGACAGGCTAAGGAGGTACAATTTGAAATTGAACCCCACAAAGTGTGCATTCGAGGTTCCCGCAGGAAAGTTATTGGGATTCATCATTAGTCGCCGAGCAATCAAACTGGATCCGTCTAAAGTAAAAGCTATTCAGGAGTTACCACCACCTAAGAGAAAAAAGGATGTGATGAGCATCTTAGGGCGTATCAACTATATTAGTCGCTTCATAGCGCAGTCCACAATCATATGTGAACCCATATTCAAGATGCTAAGAAAGAATGCCGAAACAAGCTGGACCGAGGATTGTCAGAAAGCTTTTGACAAGATCAAGGAGTACTTGTCCACACCGCCATTTCTGGTCTCGCCAGAACCAGGACGACCTTTGCTACTCTATCTATCCATATTAGATGGATTCTTTGGATGTGTTTTGGGACAACATGATGAGACATGAAGGAAGGAGAAAGCCATATATTACTTGAGTAAGAAGTTCACACCTTACGAAGCACAGTATTCTTTGCTTGAACGCACTTGTTGTGCTTTGACCTGGACAGCCCAGAAATTAGGCATTACTTCTGTGCCTACACTACATACCTCATATCCAGGATGGGCCCTCTAAAGTACATATTCCCAAAACCCATGCCAATTGGAAAGTTGGCCAAATGGCAGATATTGCTAAGTGAGTTTGATATCGTCTATGTAACTCAGAAGGCGGTCAAGGGACAAGCATTGGCAGATCACCTTGCTGAAAATCCGGTGGGAGGAGAATACGAACCCTTGAAAACGTATTTTCCTGATGAAGAAGTATCATTTGTAGGAGAATATATTACCGAAGCATATGATGGTTGGAGGATGTTCTTTGACGGAGCCGCAAATTTCAAAAGATTGGGCATTGGAGTAGTTTTAGTATCAAAAATGGGTCAGCATTATCCGATATCTGCTAAACTCGGATTTCCCTACACCAATAACATGGCAGAATATGAAGCCTGCATACCAGGGCTCAATATGACAGTCGACATGGACGTTTAGGATTTGTTGGTGATCGGTGATTCATATTTGCTTGTGCACCATGTACAAGGGGAGTGGGCCACCAAGAATTCCAAGATATTGCCATATTTGCACCATGTGCGGGAATTGAGAAAGAGGTTTACAAAGATAGAATTCTGACATGTGCCCAGAATTCAGAATGAGTTCACCGATGCATTGGCCACTTTGTCATCCATAATACAACATCCAGATAAGAACTACATTGATCCCATTTCGGTGAGGATCCATAATCAGCCGGAATATTGTGCTCATGTTGAGGAAGAAGCAGATGGAAAGCCTTGGTTCCATGGCATCAAAGAATACTTATCAAAAGGAGAATACCCAGAGCATGCAAATTACACTCAGAAATGCACGCTCTGGAGATTGTCAAATCACTACTTCCACAGCGGAGGAAACTTGTACATAAGAACTCCTGATTTGGGTCTACTAAGATGTGTTGATGCAAAGGAAGCTTCTAAGCTACTTGAGGATGTGCATGTTGGGACCTGTGGTCCGCACATGAATGGTTTCATCTTGGCTAAGAAGATACTCAGGGGAGGTTACTTTTGGATGACCATGGAGACGGATTGCATTCAATATGTCTGAAAATACTTTCAATGTCAAGTGCACGCCGACATGATAAAAGTGCCACCAAATGAGCTCAATGCAACAAGCTTTCCTTGGACATTCGCCACTTGGGGAATGAATGTTATTGGTCCGATTGAGCCCACTACTTCAAACGGACACAAGTTTATTCTAGTAGCCATTTATTACTTCACAAAATGGGTAGAAGCTGCATCTTACAAAGCTATAACCATGAAAGTCATCGCCGATTTTGTCAAGGTTCGTATTGTCTGCCGATTCGGAGTTCCCGAGTCCATTATTACTGACAACGCCGCCAATCTCAACAGTAATCTAATGAAATCTATATGTGAAGCTTTCAACATCAAGCACAAGAATTCCATAACCTACAGACCTCAGATGAATGGAGTCGTAGAAGCCGCCAACAAAAACATCAATAAGATACTAAGGAAAATGATAGAGAACCACAAATAATGGCACAAAAAGTTACCCTTTGCTCTATTGGGGTACTGCACCATGGTTCGCACATCAATCGGGGCAACTCCTTACATGTTGGTTTATGGTACCGAGGCTACCATCCTAGCCGAGGTAGAGATTCATTCTTTAAGAGTCATACAGGAAGCTGAACTCAGCGATGCAAAGTGGATAAGGAGTCGCTATGAACAATTGGCCCTTATCGATGGAAAGAGGATGAACACAGTGTGTCACGTCCAACTTTATCAGAACAGAATATCCAGAGCTTTCAATAAAAGAGTCAAAGCAAGACAGTTCGCTCCAGGGCAGCTGGTATTGAAGAAAATCTTCCCACATCAAGATGAAGCCAAAAGGAAATTCTCTCCCAACTGGCAAGGTCCATACATGGATCACATAGTACTAACAGGAGGAGCACCCATACTTGCAGAAATGGAAGGAGAAGTCTGGCCAAAACCGATCAATTCAGACACAGTCAAGAGATACTATGCTTAGATACTTTACATTTCCTCATTTGATGTAATTAATCTATGCTTGACCCGATTCCCATTTAAGAGGGGATACGTAGGCAGCCTTATGGGTTCGGTCATATCATAATAAAATTTTCATTCTCTCCCAAGCTCAGAAACTGGGGCAGAATTTTGAGGAGGACCCTCACAATTTCGGAGCAAGTCCAGCCAACTCCATCGCATGCCAGGAAGTCAGTAATAAGCCAAACTGGGACAGAATTTTGAGGAGGACCCTCAAAATCCCAATATGAGATAGCCGCAATGCCTTTGAGACGTGTTACAGTCACTCGTTCATAAAAAATTACTTGATATATCAATACGTTTTCAAAACAACTCTATATTTATCAATATTTTTCAAAAATTCTATTTCCATAACAGTCAGGTCTCACCTAGGGGAACTCTAAAGGCTTTCAGAAGGGAGCAAAGGAAAGGCTGTCGACAGGAGCACGAACCAACCTTCCCCCCACAAAACTTACAAGTTTTCTTTGAACGTAGGCACATTTGACATAACGATAGCACTCACAAAACATGTATACACAAAGATAATTCACTATTGATCATGCCATCAAACATCGAATACATCTCCAGCTAAGACATACACCACTCTTATTTGCTGCTCGCTCTTTGCATGGGACTAATCCCTGTCGCCCATGTTTGCATGAGGCTAATCCTTGCCTCTCCATTTGCATGAGGCTAATCCTTGCCTCTATACTTGCATGAGTCTAATCCTTGACTCCGTGAGGCTAATCCCTGCCTTCATACTTGCATGAGTCTAATCCCTGACTCCACATTTGCATGAGGCTAATCCTTGCCTCCCTATTTGCATGAGGCTAATCCCTATCTCCATGTTTGCATGAGGCTAATCTCTGCCTCCCTATTTGCATGAGTCTAATCCTTGACTCCCTATTTGCATGAGGCTAATCCATGCCTCCATATTTGCATGAGGCTAATGTTTGCCTCCATACTTGCATGAGGCTAATCCCTGCCTCCCTATTTTTTGAGTTTAATCCTTGACTCCATGAGGCTAATCTTTGCTTCCATATTCGCATGAGGCTAATCCTTGCCTCCTTATTTGCGTGAGGCTAATCCTTGCCTTCATAACTGCATAAGGCTAATCTTTGCCTCCATAACTGCATAATGCTAATCCTTGCCTCCCCATCTGCATGAGGCTAATCCTTGCCTCCACACTTGATGAGTCTAATCCTTGACTCCATGAGGCTAAGCCCTTCCTCCATACTTGCATGAGTCTAATCCTTGACTCCATGAGGTTAAGCCCTGCCTCCATAATTTTATGAGTCTGATCCTTGCCTCCCTATTTGCATGAGGCTAATCCATTCCTCCATACTTGCATGAGGTTAATCCCTGTCTCCCTATTTTCATGAGTCTAATCCTTGACTCCCTATTTGCATGAGGCTAATCCCTGCCTCCATATTTGCATGAGGCTAATCCTTGCCTCCATACTTGCATGAGGCTAATCCCTGCCTCCCTATTTTCATGAATCTAATCCTTGACTCCATGAGGATAATATTTGCCTCCATACTCGTATGAGGCTAATCCTTGCCTCCCTATTTGCGTGAGGCTAATGTTTGCCTCCATATTTGCATGAGGCTAATCCTTGGCTCCACACTTGCATGAGTCTAATCCTTGATTCCATGAGGCTAAGCCCTGCCTCCATACTTGCATGAGTCTAATCTTTGACTCTATGAGGCTAAGCCCTGCCTCCATACTTGCACGAGTCTGATCCTTGACTCCCTATTTGCATGAGGCTAATCCCTGCCTCCACATTTGTATGAGTCTAATCCTTGATTCCATACTTGCATGAGGCTAATCCTTGCCTCCCCGTCTGTATGGGATTAAGCAATGTCCCACTTTGCACAAATATTACTCTATTTCTAAGTACTCTTTATTCGCTTTTCAATCGGGCTAAGCTCTGCCCTCCATTTCACAAGACTAAGCATTGTCTTGATAACATCATGACTATTGCATATCATGGGCTGGAAAATCGTCAATCTATCTGAATGCGTCATAGTCTAAAGGCATCATCCTCATAGCAGGAAGACAATATGCCATGGCCTGAGGATCTCTCAAATTTGCATATCATTATTCAAAGGTGTCATGGTTCGGAGGCACCATCTTCATGGCCCGAGAATATCATTTCATGGCTTGCGAATCGTTCACTAAAAAATTCATGGCCCAGGACGTCATAGTCTGAGGACGTCATCTTTAACCGTTCGAAGACGACCTTCATGGTCCAAAGGGAATTTGCATCATGTTTAATCTTTTTGCAAATACATGTTTGTAGCATCTTTTATCCGCAGGTAATCAGTAAGCAACCGCTATCCTAGCAGGAGCGATCTCTCTCCAGTTCCTTCATCTATCCCGAGCTTCAACTGCTCACCATAACCGCTTTGCATCTCGTGTCCGTTCTTGCAATAATTTCATCGGTATATTCCGCCAATGAATCCAGAACTTTACATGGCCTGATTCCAGTAAAACCAGGAATATGTAGGCAACTCAAAGACCAGAGTCCGGCTCTATCTTTCAAAACGTCCCATCCGGTCAAAATTGGCCATAATTTCTTTACCCGAAAACTCTTTCATCCTTCCTGGTAAAGAGGGGTAGCTGTTGATACCCAATTTTTCTCTATATTTTTTATATACATAAATACCTTCAAAATAGCATATATATGCATATATGAGCATACATAAGGTTTTATAATTTTCCTAAAATTTTAAAAAAATTTAATCAATTTATTTCTTCCCCTTTTACTCAAAGAAATCCCCAATAATTATCCCTCAAATTATGGTTGGGGCGATTTAGTCATTCAAATTCTATATTTATGCCAAAATATTGTTAAATCATTTTTATTGTATTTTTATAATTGCATTTTGTATTTTAAAAGCTAAATTGCATATAATTACAATATTAGCCTTATTAATGTATAATTACCTTTATATGCATAAAATTGACCTTCTATATTTTTAAATATTAAATATATATTTTAAATCATTTTAGTATACAAAATTATTTTCTAGAAATTATCTGTTATTTATTATAAATTATATAGGGAAAAACTGGCTATTTAAGATATAGCCAGATTTGCATTTTAATTTTAGCCCAAATGAAACCCAGCCCCAGCCCAATTTCATATTAAACTACCCGACCCAAACCCTAAACCTGCCTACCTGACCCAGGATCAATTGAATCATGGTCGTTGATCTCCCGTATTAACCCCTTCCTTTTTTATCCCAAACGACCCCCTAACCCTATCTCATTTTCCAAATCCGCCGCCTCTGTATTCTCTTATCTCCTCTCCTCTCTCAGCAACCCAACCAAACCTAGCCCCTTAGTCGCCGACCTCCCTTCTCCGGTCTTCTCCGGTGATCTCCCATCAACTCCTAAGCCTCCAATGGCTCCTCTAATGCTATTATTGCCTTCTCTAAGGTCTTCAAGGGCCCAGGGCCACGCCGACTTGCACCTAGGGTTTTTCACTTGCCTGTTCTTGGCTACTCCAGTGTGATTCCGAGCAAAATTACGCCGTATTTGTCATGATCCTTGGGATTCTAGACCTGAACAAAACCAAAGATTCTGGGTTCTTGATCCCCAGCAGAGTCGCCAGAGCTGTCACACCTCCTTTTTCGCTACACCCCGTAAGGGCATAAAGGAGTTTTTCCACTTAAAGGACAATCGGAACGGGATTTGTTTGTTAAAGTTCAGAGTCACCACTTGGGAGATTAATGGTGTCCCAAGTCACCGGTTGAATCCCGAACCGAGGAAAAAGATGACTCTGTTCACAGTCCGCGAACCAGCAATCCGGACAAGGAATTCTGTTAATCCGGGAGAAGGTGTTAGGCATTCCCGGGTTCCATGGTTCTAGCATGGTCACTCAACAGTCGCATTTAGCTTATTAACTGATTTTACATGAAGAACCTACGTGCCAACTTTTACTTTTTACCGCTTTTATTCAATGTGTATTTATTGAAGAGAAAGTGAACGTCGTTTAAAGCGTGCTTTCGGATCGAGTCACATGAAATGCACCCGCAATCCTAAGCACATGCTATCCAACATTTTGGGATTTGATTTGGGTCGCATGAAATGCACACCCGAGTTTAAGAAGGTAATTTTATTAGAATCGCGTCTAAAGAGGCTAACGCGTTATTATCTTTTGGGAGGGTCGTGACATTCACTGAACGGCCCTTCCCGATTTTCTGAATATTTTTAAACCTTTATTGGGGGCCCCGCAAATTTGCATTTTTATTGGGCGAGGCTCGTCCCATTTTATTTTAAGGATAAACCTAGAAGCAACTATATTTTCTAACTTTTTTTTGTCTCTAAGAAAAAAGAAAAGATCCTAATTGATTATTATTAAAACTTGGGCTTCGAGTTCAAGTCCGGGCCCAAACAAAAGGAAGGACCTTTTAGCTTGGACCCGCTACTTAACTCAAGACCCGAGTTTACATTATTTCTAAGCTTTGAATCACCATTATCAGTTCATTCTTGGGCCCAAAGAGCCCAAACCACGCTATGGGTGCATGTTTTAATTCCCAATAGCCACAGACATCGGGCCCAAAGTTGGCCCAAGTCACACAATCCCCATTAATACGCATGGATTAAGTAACTCAAAATAGTCCAATTAGTTGTGTATGCCTAGTCCAAACAGATTGCCGATCTGAACCATTAACTAAAATCAATTACGCTTGTATGTTAAGAACCAACATGCTGACATGACTCACTGCAGTTTAATATGGATTCAGCTTGAATATAAAACCTGATTTCAAATTCAAAATGATACTTCAACTGTTTCTGATTCTCTTTTACAAACGAAATTAAATCTAAACTAAAATTACTAGCTATGTACAAATTTTAACTGGACGACTCCAAGTTTAAACAATCCAAAACAACGGCCAAGTGATACGCAGGCATACTGAAATTTAACATTACATGATCAACACAAGCTCAACCAAAATAAACTGCTAACTCTGCATTTATTGCTTCCAGGAACACTTCTAATGAGTTTAACAGTACACTATTTATCAATAAGTAATTCAATACAGTCCCAAAATGAACATAAATATCTAATCGAATATTTAAAGCTACAACAACTTTCAACACATTCCATTGAACAGATGGCAATTCATTGTTATTGACTTTCCAAATCACTCATACATTTGAACCAAGTCTCCACATCATTTGGGATAGGGAAAGTGTACCTGGATAAGGGAAATATGAGAAGAAAATAATGTCAGACACTTTGAACAGCAACAGCAACCAAACTCAACAGTATAGCATCACAGAACAGGCCAGGAAATGATTTTGAAAACCAGAAATACAAGCAGACTCAACAGATCAATTCAACACACACTTGAAATGCACTCCTAGCCCTCAAAGCTAAACCTAGATGCCTCTGAAATCCTGCTGGACCTAAAACTCAACTGAAATCCAAACTAATAGGCCCCAAGTTCAACTGAATCAGTTGTTAATCACTTCTGAACACTTTTAGAAATAGAAATTCAACTGGAGTTGAAATGCTAGCTGAAATTGAAAGTAAGGAGGAGAGCCTTTGGTGGAGATTTTTGGGCTGAAAGTTCCACCCCTTCCTCAAGGCACTTGATGCCCTCTTATAGGTGACAAAAAAAAGGTGAATCAGATTTTAGGTTTCTCTCTTAGTCCTTCCCTTATTTTCAGTTTGGTCCCTTATTTCCTAACTTGTTACCCAAGTAAATGCCCTTAATTATTAAAACTTACACTAAAGCCCCATTTGGAATGTCTTAGAAGGTTCTTTTAGCTATACAATGCCTATATCACCCTTACCCCTGTTTTGAAATTACCAAACCTAATAAAATTACCCTTTTCTAATGCCCAAACTACCCTTGTTGCCTCTTAAAATTACCAACCCTAGTTAACTACATCAACCTATTTGCCTTTAGCTAAGAACTTAACTGAAGTTAACTAATAAAGGCATTAACCACCTATATCCAAACCTTAAACCTAATTAAACTCTGAAATATCAAATAACACCATTATTGCACTATCGATTAACCAATAAAATCAAAAACTTAAATCAAGCAAACTAACATCTACTGGAACAGATTAAAAGCGATATGAACTTTATACTAGTGAACTGAAAGCATCTACCAAACATATGCCACCTAATTAATTGCTGAAGTCTGGTCAAGTCCCAAATCAGTATCACATGAACAAAACAAAGGGAAAATCAAATTAAACTAGTGGCTAATTGACCAATTAATAATGATCATTCAAACTTAGCAAAAGAATCAAAATAAGATCAGAATTTGGACGAAGAAAGGAAGATTAACCTAAAAATTAACCAAAACATTTACGCCCATTATGGCGACTAAGTTGTGAATTAAGAATTATGCCTGAACGAACAGACCCAACACTGAATCGAAAAAGAAAACTAAAGAAAATACAGAGAAGAAACACTCACTGAATTTTGGCCCTCATGCAAACTTTCGAAACTAACTTCAAGTTAGTACGATACGTCCATTTCTCTCGAAATAAACCTATAATACTAGCCTGAGGTAGCTCGACCTTGACAAATCACGGAGTGACTAGGCGCAGTGAACCCTAGATTTGAAATTGGGGTGGCCTGGTAAGATTCGAGGGTTTTTGTGTAGAGATTAGTGATGAGGGAAGAACGGGGAGTGTATGGTATGACTTTGGGACCAGTTGGAAGTGGCGCCGCCACTAGGGAATTTTGTGGCGGCGCTAGGGTTCTTGAATTCAAATCTACATTCGACGATATAGGGTGTGATTCGAAGGAAGAGGTTTGGATATTCAGGAAGAGGAGGTTGAGGCGGTTCTATGGTGTGTTTTTGGAGGTCATCGGAGACTGGAGGTTCCCGGCCATTTTTCGATTGAAGATTCGAAGATCATGGCTAAGATTCGAGATAAGCCATGGTGCTGGGTGGAAAGGGGAGGTTGAGAGGAGTTCGTGGTGTGAAAATGGGGTCATTTGGATTGCCGGAACCGCCGTGGGGCGATTTCCGGTAGGCGGAGGACGGCGGCTAACGGTGGCGGATCTTTTTGTCTCTGTGAGAGACGATGAGGTGAGAGGGGGGGTAGAGGCTCGTTTGGACATATTTATGTAAAACATCCTAGGATACTATCAACCGTTAGATCAAGAATTGAGGGCTAGGATTGATTCTGGAAACGACATCGTTTGGACTTGTTTAGGAACCGGACCGGGTTAATGGACGGGACTGGGCTATTTGGCGTGATTGTTTGGGCTGATGCTAAATTCAGAAGAGGTCCAATTGTTTCTTTGCTAGAGACATCCCTTTTATTCCTCATTTTCAATTGTTCTTCTCTTTGTATTTTGATTTTAAAAAATTAAAAACTAAACTAAGCTAATTAATGTCTAAAAACTTTAAAACTAATTTGTGACAATTTCACAATTAAAACAATAAAAATGCTAAAGTGAACTATTTTTTTTGTAATTTTCATGTTTTGTTCAAAAACAAATTAATCCCTAATTAATCCTAAAAATATGAAACTATATCCTAAATGCAAATGCATATTTTTTCGTATTTTCATGTGAATTAACACGCACAAATAAAATGCAAACAATTAACAGAAAATGACACAAAAATTCACAAAAATTGTAAAAATAAGGAAAAATCATTTTTTGTTTGAATTTTTGGGAATAATTCATATATAGGGCAAAAATCACGTGCTCACATCTCTTAGATCTGTATAGATCTATGACGATTCAAGTTGGTTTCTTTAGTATTTTACACTATTCTTGAATCTCTTTTACAAGAATCATCGATTTCAAAGTGTTTTCGCCTTCTTCTAAAATTAGGGTTATCGGAACTTCTTCTAAAACTTTATTTAAACTGATTTTTATGTTTAAACTTCTATTTCTCGCATACTTCAACTGATTCTGTGAGTTTACTACCTCTCCAACTTGCCTATGTTGAAAGTCTTAATTTTTTCTTGGTTTCTTCGTCTAATTTTGTGACTAGCCTGCTCTTGTTTGAGTTTCTGTGACTATCTCATTTTGAATGTGTTTCTACTGAGTTTCTTATGCCTAACATATATCACCTCTATATGTTTATGTTCATTTTGACTGGTCAATACTTGCGTCTTTGCTTGTTGTGTTTGGTTACTCCTATTTCACTCTTTTTATATGTTGAGAATCTCTCTTTGATTGACTCTGAACTCCTTGTTTCTTGGCTTGATTTGAAAACTTCCCTGTAAACTCTCGATTCTCCTGTTTTAACTTGTTTACTTGTTACTCTCCTTAAATCTGTGATTTCGAATCCCTGATTCCCTAACTTACTATGTGCTGATTTTCGATTATTTCCATATTCTGCAACTTTATTTTGTTTTATTACCTTATTTGGTTAACCGAGCACTTTACCGATTCTTAATTATTTGTTTCCTTAATTGAACCCCTATGTACTTACCCCTAATTGTCTATTCGGTACCTGGTGCTCTACTTGATTGCTTTCCTCAAATATTTTCTGCCTATTCCGTTGGTTGATTACCCCTTAATTAAAGGAGTACTTGCATTGATTTGATTCTGATTAGTATTTGGTTCCATAATCACTATGCTACTATGATTCTTGCCTTATTTTACCTAATTTTTGAACTACTATATATACATACTCTCTCATTAACACAAACACGCGAACACTTTGGTTCAAAAGCTCTCTCTCACACTTAAACTTTCTGCTCTCTCTTTTGTGCTACTTGCTATTATTCTGAGATAGCCGACTGTAAGCCAAGTCTAACTATTGTGCTCTCCTACTCCTTCACTTTTGTTAACTGTCTTCTTTACTGGTATGTTCTAATTTTAATTCAAATTCCAAAAACAATATAGTTCTTTTATTGCTTCAGTTCATCCTGTTTCTAGTTTGCTTTTACTTATGGTTTTGCTGTGAAATTTGCAGTTAATATGATTGCATGATTAGCATGTTATGTACTCCCCTTCCTTAGGATTAGTATGAACATGTTACCCCCCTCTATGTAGTCTGTCCCCATGTGATTTTGTTCTATCTTGTTTTTGGTATGAGTCTCCTTGTGAAGTAGTCTGCACTCCTAAACTTGTATGGTTCTGGGATTGACCTGAAATCATGTGGATCCTATACTAAACCCCCTTAAGCATTGTTGGTTATGTGACTATGTCTGAGCAGTTGTGTCTGAGCATGTATGTACCAATTCCTAAGACCTCTGCCTGTTATGTGTTCCCAATCATGTGTCCTATGTATCCCCAATCCCCATCACCCCTGTGTGTAGGTTTGTTCCTTTTGTTTTGGTCCTGTGAGTATTGTTGATGGGGTTTTGGACTCCATGTTTGATTTACTGTTATGTAATCATGTAACTCCCTCTTTTCAAGTTGTTTTACTGCATGACTCCCTCTTGTACTCCACAAACTATTTCCAGCAAATCTCTTTTAATACTGTTTTCCTACTGAAACCTTTCAAACTATGTCAAGAACTCTCACTCTACTCCTAAGTCACTAGGTTCTGCCCCCTCTAGTATGTGTACTGCCTTGGGATTCTCTTGAGAACCCTCTGAACTCTGGCATACTGAGGCTGACCCTTCCACACTGCACTTATTCAATTTTGGTTACCAAGTCTAGGTGTAAGCACTACTCGGGATCCTTAAGATCCTTAGGAAACTTTGATGCACCTAGACTATGATGTTGTCTATGGAATTTGGGCATTTGAGGCTTTGGAAATCTGGGCTTATCTGTAGGCTCCCTATAGGATAACTTTTTATTTTCTTATCTACTTATGTAATTCATTCATATGGTCTGTAATAATTTGTAAACGAATATTGGGACAACTAGTGAAAAGGGTGGGTAGTTATATGTTTGTGGGGTAATACGGCTAGAAACCATGCCTATAGGACTTTACATTTTTGCTATGTTTGCCTTACTATGTTAGAAATCATGTCTATAGGTCTCAAGTGATTCCTTAATAGAAATCATGCTTATAGGTCTTAAAACTAACCTCACAAGTAGATGCCATGCCTATAGGATATAATCCAATCTAACTTCTGTTATAACAAGTGTTTACATGTGTTTTTCATTTGTCATCATGCCTGCAAAATTTCTGAAATCAGTAGTAACAACTAGATATCATGCCTATAGGGGACAACACCAGGAATTCTGCTTGTCAATCTAAACTAGCTCAGTTTAAATAAATCAACGATTAGTTCACTTCTAATACTCGACCTTCTAATAAATCAACGATTAGCTCAGTTTAAATAAATCAACGATTATCACCCCCATGAATGTCGAAACCTGGACTTCTCTCTCCAAAAGAGGGGAAAATGGAGCGCGACAACCGTGCTCCGTACTTGAGTGCCAACTTTAACCCTACAATCACCGCCTCATACTCGGCCTCGTTGTTAGTTATATCAGGGCATCGTATTGACGGGCAAACCATTTCGCCTGTTGGGACCTCGAGCACGAGTCCCAGTCCAGATCTTGATGCGTTAGAAGCGCCATCGGTGAACAAAACCCATTGGTCGTGTACTTCGGTGGAAGTAATGGTGGTTTCCCTTTCGACTTCGGACATTATCTTCGCACTGAAGCTGGTGACGAAGTCGTCAAGAACTTGCGACTTTATCGCTATTCGCGGCTAATAGGTTATATCGTGCTCACTCAACTCTATGGCCCACTTGGCCAATCTGCCCGACAATTCAGGTTTTTGCAAGATACTCCTTAAAGGAAAAGTCGTGACCACCGAGATGGGGTGGCACTGGAAATAAGGTCTAAGAATTCGTGAAGCTACGACCAGGGCCAGAGCTAACTTCTCGAGGTGGGGGTACCTCATTTCAGTGTCGACCAAAGTTTTGCTAATGTAATAGATTGGAGATTGCGTACCTTTATTTTCTCGTACCAGGACAGCACTTACTGCGACGTCGGATATGTCCAAGTAGACGAGGATGCGCTCTCCGAGTTCTGCCTTAGCGAGCAACGGTGGCGAAAATAGGTAGGCCTTTAGTTCTTTTAAGGCATTGATGCACTCGGAATTCCATTGGAGTCCATTATCCTTTTTGAGTACGCCAAAAAATTTGTGGCACCAATCGAAGGACTGCAAGATGAATCTTGATAGGGCGGCTATCCGGTCGGTCAGCTTTTGCACTTGCTTTTTGCAGGTTAGATTTTCTGGGATTCCTTATATGGCCTTGATTTGGTCGGGATTGACCTCGATGCCTCGTTGTGATACTAAAAAGTCGAGGAATTTTCCAGATGTCACACCGAAAGCACCTTTTTCGGGGTTTAATTTCATGTTGTACCTTCTGAGAATGTCGAAGGCTTCCTTCAGGTGGTCGATATGGTCTTCCCTTCTCTTTGACTTGACCAACATGTCGTCTATATATACTTCCACGATCTTGCCGAGTTGATCTTTGAACATTTTGGTCACTAGCCTCTGGCACGTTGCCCCCGCATTTTTTAACCCGAACGACATCACTCTGTAGTAGTACGTCCCTTGGTGGGTGATGAAGGTGGTTTTTTCCTGGTCCTCCTCCTCCATGAGGATTTGGTTGTAGCCCAAGTAGGCATCTAAAAAACTTAGCAGTTTGTGCCCGGCTGTGGCGTCGATAAGTTGGTCGATGTGGGGCAGCGGGAACGAATCTTTTGGGCAGGCTTTATTCAGATATGTGAAGTCCACGCACATTCTCCACTTACCATTCTTTTTTTTCACCATGACCACATTGGCGACCCACTGAGGGTACTTCAATTCTATGATAGAGCCTTTCACTAAAATTTTCTCGACCTCTTCACGAATGGTGGTGTTTATTGCAGAGTTAAACTTTCATCTAATTTGTTTTACTGGGGGTAAAATGGGTTGACGTTCAATTTGTGAGTTGCTATCTCCTTTGGGATACCTGGCATGTCTGCATGGGAAAAAGCAAATAGGTCTACGTTATTTTTTAAGAATTGATGAAATTTACCTAGTTTTTGGAGTTTATGGCCGATGAAATCTTTCTTGTCGTGGTCGTCGTTGTCTAGTTGGATGGGGTCGAGGTCCTCTACGGTTGATCCCGTGGCTTCTATAATTTTAGGGTCGCTGATGACGTCTTTCTTTTCATTGTCATCTGACCCCGACTTCGTTAATTACTATGTTTCCTCGGCTTTTCCTTTCAACTGTTGGGTGTATGTGCAGTCTTGGGCGATGTAGTAGTATTCTCGGCTGTGTGTTGCTCTCCCCGAATGCAGAATACTCCCTAGAGGGTGGGAAATTTAATGACTTGGTACAAACTGGAGGGGACGGCTATCATGTCATGTATCCATGGTGGGCCTATGATGGTGTTGTACACCGTATCCTGGTCCATAATGTGGAACGTGGTCTCCAAGGTGACGCCGCAGTCCAAGACGGACAGCGTGATTTCTTTGAATATCCGCTCAACTGCATTGTTATAACCTGTTAGCATGATACAACGTGGCATTATCCTGTCCTCAAGCTTTATTTGGGTGAGAACTCAAGGATGATGATGCACGCGCTGATTCCATCATCGACCATGATACATCTTACATCAGTATCAAAAACACGTAAAGTAATGACAAGAGCGTCATAGTGAGGAAAGACCAAACCATGGGTATCTGACTTATCGAAGATGATATTTTCTTCGAGTTCTTCATACCTTTTGTGGGTGATTGATCGCTTGAGTTTGTGGGTGGTGGTGAACTTCATGTTGTTGATAGATGCATCATCGCCTCCTCCGATGATCTTTTGAATGGTCCGAACTAGGGAAGGTGGTTTGGGCGGCCCCTGGTGTTGTTCTCATCCGCGAGCGAAGTTCGCTCTTCCTCGGTCACTCATCAGTTCACTCAAATGCCCCTAGTTGAGCATATTTACTACCTCCTGCCTCAAGGTGATGCAGTCTTTGATTTTGTGGCCTCGTTCTTGGTGGAATTCACAGAGGGCGTTCGATTTTCTAGTGTTTGGGTCAGACTTCATCTTTTGTGGCCATTTCACCTTAGGGTCGAGCTTCTCTAGAGCGTAAACTATCTATGAAGGAGAAACACAGAAGTCATGAGCAGATAACAATGGAGGCATACCTCTTTCGCTTCGGTGAGTCCTTATTTGCGGCCTGGGTGAGCCATCACTGTGATGGGGAGGTGGTACGACGGTCATTCTGGTGTACGGCTGGTGTCTTTCGCGATTGATGCCCGGACCTGCATGATCACTCATATTGTCATTTCTGCGGTCGTTTCTCGACTCCATCTGGAATGATGTCAACCGCTGGGTTGGACCATTAAGATCGTCCTCGTTCGCTCTCACCTCAGCACCATAAGTGTTGTGTATTTCTTCCTAAGTGGTGGGAGGGTACTTCATGAGTCTGTTTAACAGTTTTTAGTCGCCTTCGACCCGCTCCTGTTCAACCCATTTTGGAAAGCTACTACTGCCATCCCCTCTGATATATTTAGAAGGGTCATTCTCACTCTGTTGAACCGGGTAAGGAAGTCCCCGAGCCCTTCGCCAAGTGACTATCTGATGGGAATATGTCACTCACCCTAGCTTTCGCTTTCTTGGCCTCTGTATGGGTGGTGACGAACTTGTCGGCCATTTCTTCAAATGTCTGTATGGATCGTGCGAGCAGTTGCGAGTACCATGTTAATGCTCCCCCAGTTAGGGTTTCACCAAACTTTTTCAGCAATATAGATGGCACCTGCTCTTTAGTGAGGTCGTTGACTTTCACTGCGGTGACATAGTGGATGATGTGATCCTCAGGGTCCGTTGTACCGTCGTATATCTTCAGGTATGGTGGCATATTAATTTTTTTGGGTATAGCATGTGGTGCGGCCTTGTCGCTATACGGTTGTTCCACAAACCGGTCGGCGTCCTACTTTGGTAGGAGTTTTGGGGAGCCCAGTATCTTATCTACTCTTTCTTGATGCTCTCTCATTTGGCCACGGAAAACTTTGTTCTCGTTCTCCATCTCCTCTATTTTTCTAAGGATGGCAGCGAGGGCGTCGTTACCTGCATCATTAACAGAGTGAGTGATACCTGTCGAGAGAGGCTGGGTGTGTTGTTCATTGGTTGTTGTGGCGATGTCGACTCGCACACCCTCTGTGCTCACCCTCTGAGCAGATTTGTCGAGTTTACTGTTCAGTATATTCATTAGCTTTTTTACTGTTGGTGGTGCTTCTTCCGTAGTGGACGTAGAGGCTCCCTTTTCATGAGAAGAAGTAACGCTGCCATGAGGGGGTGAATCACTTCGCCTAGATGAGGAGCTTGGTGTCACGTTCTCCTCGTCCTCTCCGTGAGTTTCATTGATGGTGTTTAGGAGAATAGTAGTAAGGCCTGCCATTGCTTTTAGTCTTTCTTCTCCATTTCCTGCCATGTTAGAATATACAAGTAGGGAAAGAAAGTCCTGTATTTGCTATTAGTGTGTTTTTGTAGATCTAAAAAGACAATGATTTTGACTAGAAAGTCTCCACAGACGACGCCAATTTGTTTAACCAAAAAGTATAACACTCTTTGTTAAACTAATTTAAAGATAACTAAGGTGAAAGGTGAATCCTAGTCAAGCATAATAATTCTTAGATCTAGCTAAGTGTTTAAATGGTATCATCTGCTTAATGCCCAGAATTGGTTATTGAATCATTAAATGCACGCTTTGGAGAATAAATGAAGAATGAATGATGAGCAATAAATATGGAAAATGGCAATAAATGCAAATAGGAAGAATAATTCACCCAAATATCGAATGATGTGGAAGATTCTTCCTCCTGACAACAAAATATCGCAATAAGTAAGAAAATGGACAATGCTTTCTTATATCGTGTGAGTGGAAAGGAAGAATAATCGATAAAATCAATCACCATGGAAATGTAAACTTTTGTATTTTCTCTCAAGAGTCAACTTCTTACAATAGTTTTTCTTGGAATGAATCTCCCGTGCCCCTTTTCCTCTCTCCTTTTTCTATTTATATATGGGATGTTCTCTAAAAACCCTTAAAAAGTACACCAAAGAGAATATTCATATCGCTAATCTCAAGACTACACTAGCTGTTGTTCCTACTCTTTGCTACTCGACCTCGGCTTCAACGGCTTGCTCATCGACTGCTCGTTATTGGGCTTCAGTCGACCTCGGCTTGGTCGCCCAAATCGAAACACAGTCATTTAACGACCTTCCCACGCCTAATTTTCCAAGCCGGATTTTGACCCATACACATCTGAACACAATCTTCGGAAAGATGGACTTGCTGCTTGCCAACCAGACATGTTATAAATTTGGTTGGTGTATCAAACTTCTTGCCTTCCTCTTATTTAAAGGAATTTATCGGAGGCAAAAGTTAAATTATGCACGGGACAACTGATAAAAGAATAATGATAATTGATCTCATTACTTAGGCATAAAAACTAGCAATGTCCAGCATGTACTAATGTAAAATTGAAACATGTTAAGAACCTTCTATAATTAATTAAAACAGACAAAACTGTCAATTGCATTCAATCAATTGATTATTGGCATTTTGCTGCTGCCAACCCTATCTTCTCTTGCCTTCAATTTCCAAGCTAGTACTGAATTTTGCATTATTTAGAGCAATCACACCTGGCGGTCTGGCCTATTGTTCGGTCGGTCTGACTAATGGAACCTAAGATGTCTCTTTCATGAATATAATCAAAGTAGTTTCAGAATAATCAAAGCAGTTTCAGCATTATTCGTACTAGTTTAATATTAATGACAATTAGTCTTATTTATGTTGTCACATTCAAATGGAATAATAATTAAAGAAAAAGGGTATGGTAATTGGCCCCTTACCATGGCTTGACCCAAAAGAAGAAAAAAAAAAACAATTGTAAATGATCGCGTTCACGAACCAAACAACCATACAGCACACTGTTTAGGTGTTCTAATGTGCTTGTTTGATCAATTTTTGGTTCATTTGAGAGAAAGTTCTTTCTTTTCTTTTCTTTTTATGTTATAAAGTAGGAAAGAGCCTAGGAGCAATGATAAAGTTATTTTTGTGTGACCTATAGATTACGGATTCTAGCAGTGAAAAAAATCACTAATGCTTGTATTAGTTTTAATTATCTACATCACACTCTTTGAGGTGCGAACCTTCTTTAAATTCTGTGTAAATGCAAAATACCTTGTGCACTAAATTGTCCTTTCTAACAGAAAGCAATTTAAGAATACATAACCAATGTATGTGTGTCGATTTTGCATTTTTTTAAGGGTATCTCGAAGAGTCGATGTTAGTACACTTCTCTAACCACCGATTTATTGTTGAAAAGGCATCAAAGGCAAGGGAATAAGAAGAGTTGCAAAACGTAAAAGAAAAAGGAAGGCAAATAGGCAATGAAAGTGGACAAAAAAGGATAAAAGAAACAATCAGTCCCCTAAATTTCTTTAAAAAATAATCAACCATAGTGTATAAGCCAAAATCTGCTCTAAGGATATTTAGCGTAATACGACATTAAAGAGAAAGTCGGTCGACGTCGACCAGGAAACAGCAAGATTCATGGCCGAGGTATCAACCATGATCGAAGTCGTGTAAAGAACTATAACGACTAGTGTTTGAAATAAGATATCAAAGAAAATATTCTATTTTTTGCACTTGTACTATTAGGGTTCGTTAGGGATATGTCTTGTATAAATATAAAAAGAGATAAGGTGATAGGGTATGAAATATTCACTTGATAAGAACACTTTTCAGAAGAAGATTCTCTCTATAGCAAAGACACAAACTTCATATTTTCATCAATATTCATACTCACATTATTCCATACTTTTCCATCAGATCCGAGAATAGTTAAAATATTCTAGGATTTGTCTGTCACCCATAGAGCTGTCAATATGGGCCGGACCGGGCTAGCCCAGCCCAGCCCACGTGGGCTTTAGCAATTGACGGGTTGGACTAGGCTAGCCCACCATTTTGATGGGTCTTGTAATGGTCAGCCTACCTCAGCCCTATGTGGGTCGCGGGCTCCCACGGGCCGGCCCATCATTTTTAAAAATATAATTTTATATTTTTTCTTTAAGTCCTGACTTAAAAAAAGATATTTATTTAAAAGTTAAAACATATCTTATTGGAAAACATTTGCAAAACTTAATAACTTTTTATATTGTTCCAATATATCACAATAAATACTAAAAAAAGTAAAAGACAGAACTATATTTCATTCACTAAAAGTCAAAACTTAAAACAAACTATTCAAGAGAACGTTCATGATGCTTATGAGATATCCAACACATCATCTTCATCAAACACATTTGGATCCGCTTGTGACAAAGTTGTCTTAACATCTTCACTTTCATCTACAATTCATATGCAATATAAATTAGTTAAATATTAAAAATAATTAAATTTAAAAATTAATAATATTTAAATTCACATAAAAAAAATATTACCAGTTTGAGTTCGAGAAAACCTGTGCAGCCAATTTCAAGTAGTAACAAGTGTTTGGACATTTTCATAATAAATGCAACTTGTGTACTTTGTAAGAACACGCCACCAATGCTAAATGTTGATTCGATGGTACAATGGTAATAACAATGCTAAGTACATCACGCACCATCATTGAAAGATCGTGATATTTTCTAGAATGGTCCTTCCAATACATGACAACATCATCTCTTGAAACTTCTCAAGATCAAGTTTTGGTTCCTCTTAATAAAGATCCAATTCTGACTTTCCATCTCTAAAGGCAGTATACTTTTTGGTTTTTATATATTTTAAATAAATATTTTATTAGGCCCACGGGCCGGCCCGACCCAGCCTCAGTCAAGCCTCACGGGCCACGGGCTTACTCGGGTCGGGCTTAAAAGCCTCGTTTTTAAACGGGCTCCAAAAATTCTAGCCCAACCCTGCTAAATTATGGGCTGGGCTGGGCTGGCCCAACGGGCCAAACCCATATTGACGGCTCTAGTCACCCATCATTGTAGGAGGAACAATCATCTATCTCATTCATTATTGGGTGAATCATTCTTCTTATTTACTTAAATGTCATTTATTATTATTTATTGCTAGTTATTCCTCTATTGTTGCTCATACCTTTTGGAATATTAAATGTGCGTTACTTTCAATCTCCCACTGACTCTATCTTACGTTATTCGTGTTGTCAAATTTTATATTTAGAAATATTATCATTAACTAAGTTTAACCCTTATTATATAAAATTTAATATTTTAACCGAAAGCTTATATTTTCTGGTCAAAAACACATAGATGAAATGAATGTAGTCAAAAAAAGTGTTACTTGTAAGTCTAATCAAGAAATCATTCAAGGCCAAGATAATGCTAAATTGCTAATAGCATGAAGTCAGTCTGACCAAGAAATCACTCAAAGGGCCACCATACTAAGCACTCAAATTTATTTTATGTATTTTTTTGCTACTGCAGAGATATATTATTATTTACTGTAAAAAAATATACAAATCGCCCATTCGGCATAACGCACAATAAACTAGAAAAAAAAGAGGAAGAAGAAGAAGAGAGTGAGAAGCTAGCCTAGAATAATATATGAAGTAGAAGATATATCAAGAGAAATATTTATAAGAATGGATTTATCAACGTTAAATATTAATACCATACGAAAGAATTCGAACATCCAATAAGATTGATAAATAAAACGCTTAGGATAATGAGTTGTAAACTCTTTTCAAATTCTTATAACCAGTGTGAGACTATTAACAAATGATTATAGGGTTTTCTAACCACTTAAATAATAAGAATGTGTTATTAGATCTTTAATTAATAGTCCCTTGATATCGCGAGTATATTTGAAAACCAATATGTAATTACTGGAGTAGTATTTAGATATCCAGAGTTACTTGTATAGTACAATACTATTCCCACATGACAAGTACATATTGTTTACCTCGAAAATACGAGTAACAATTAAATTTATTTCTGATTTTAAAGATATGTGATTTAATCCAATACTAATTGATAAACAAGGAATTTGATGTACAAATTTAAGAGTAAGGCAAGTCAAACCAACCGTGTAAGCAGACTTCGACCTCGAGCGAAGGCAACCTCGAGGTAAATGAGTAAGAACAACAAAAATAATAAAATAATAATAAGATGATTCAAATGAGTAGTAGGCAAGAAAGTAATAGAGTATATTCTTTACTAATGATTGATTATCGTTATAAATGATTGGGGTCCCCTTTATATAGTAGGAGAACCCTAAATAAGGTACTTTTCTATTTACAGTAAGGAATCTTATTGGGACAGCTGTCTAACCGCCTAATACAAATTCGTACTAACTCGTACAAATCTATTCCAGAATTTACGCCATGATCTTGGGGACGTGGCGGGAATCTTGCTCTTTCTATTATAAAACCACAACGGCATTATCTCGAGGCCGGTCATGTTCGGCCTCGGCGTCCATTGGTCACTTTGACCTTCGAACTGCGAAATCTACCATCGGCCTCGAACCCAATGTACCTCGGACTCATTCCTGAAGTGATTCCTCGAGCCCACAAGATCGAGCATACCTGATTTTGACAGTATACAGATAGTCCCAGCGTTTCTTAGAATAACATGATAAGAAATGATTCGAGACTTGATTCCTCGAAGTCCCTGATGATGATGTCACTCTCGTGACGCAAGCGCTCAAGGTGATCGAAATGTCCCATCAGTTCTCTTCCCCAAAACATTAAATATGTGCTAGTAACGATCGGCCACTAACGTCACCAAACCGTCGCCACGTATCTATAAATACGGGCTCCTCACTACAACATTATGCATCTATAGCTATGAAATCTTTGCTACAAATTTAAAAATCATAGCTAATACCTGATAATAACCACAAAAATTAAAATTTTATGGCTATTTGCAAAACTATAAAATTTCTTTGCCACAAAAATTAAGTTGATAAAGCTAATTCCTCATATTAGCTACAATTGCTAATAATCGTGGCAATAACTACCTAAATAGCTATAAATTTATTGCTACAAATAAATTTTGGTAGTTAATCATAAGTTTTTGCCATAAATCAATAGTTACTGTAGCAATAGTTACCTTTTAACCACAATAAATTATTGAAAATAAAATATTGTAGCTAAATAAATATTTTTGCTTCAAGTTCTAAAAAGTTGTGGCAATAGTTAAATGATATAGTCACAGATTTATTGGTATAATTGAATTATGTAGCTAATCCTTAGTTTTTTGCCATGAGTTGAAAATTACTATAGCTATAGTAACTTTTTAGCCACAATAAAATATTTTAAAGAAAATATTGTAGCTAAATTAATATTTTTGCTTCAAGTTATTAAAAGTTGTGGCAATATAGGTTAAATTAACCACATGTTTCTTGCTTTAATAGAATTTCGTAGCTAATCATTAATTTTTGTCACGAGTTGAAACTTAATATAGCAACAATAACCTTTTAGCCACAATAAACCATTTAAATCAAATATTACCAAATAAATAACTTTGCTTCAGGTTCTAAAAAGTCTTGGTAATAGTCATCACGATAAAATGATATAACACGAATTTATTGCTAAGATAAATTTTGTAATTAATCATTAGTTTTTGCCACAAGGTAAATTTTTCGTCACAGTAGCAATCTTCTAGCCACATTAAAAATTTGAAACAAAATTTTGTAGTCAAATAAATATTTATCTTCTTATTTTAAGAAAATAAAAATAATTAGATAATAGTTACTACTATTTGTCATGAAAAAATCAATAGAGACAAATTTAAAGTGACGATAAATTTACGAGTTTACTATACTTTAGTCGTACAACTATGATTGTCATTGCAATGATCTGGCTATAAGAGTTGCTCAAACAATATCAAGTTATGAAAATTTAATTTTAACAAAAGTTATACTTTTCCAAAATAACATAAACTATAGTAATTATATATAGTTTGAAGTATTAATAAAATTTAAATATGCAAAAGTTAATTTTAATAAACCATTTGTATGCCTACTTGTAGCTCTAAACTTATTAATTTACTTTATTTATCAAACTCATAATTTATTTTACTGCACCATGTTAGTTTTGGACGTTAATTATATATATTTGGTGTAAAATTCAAAATATATTAACATTTGTGGAGAATTTATGTATGTCTGGTACTTAACTATTTTTTTTAAATATAAGTAGTTAGAGTAATTTCTTATATTTAAGTATTTATTTTTAAATAAGTCCTCATAAATTGAAGACTTTAAAAGTTTTTAATAAGTACTTAGAATAATTTCATATATCTAATGATTCATTTTTAAATAAGTGCTCATACATTGAAGAACTTTGTGATGGTTTTGGTGTATTTAATTTTGATAAATGACCAAAGCTACAAATACATATGAACATATTTAACACTACAAAAAATTTTACGGTGTTATAATTCATATTAATAGTTATATAATTTTGTTAAAACTATTTCAAAGAATTATGAAATTAATTGATACTTAAGTCCACGGGAAAACTAATTATATTATAATTCTTATTCAATATAGTGGAATTATAGCTAAATAATGTGTCGATGACTAATTTTATAGAATTTTAAAAACTATAATCTTGCATGAATTACATTGTACATTGAGAATTAAATATGATAAAGATACACGAAGAAGATCATGTTTCTCTTGTGTTTATTATTTGATATTTTATAATATATACATAATTCGATATTATTAAGTTTCACTTAAAAAATTAATATTTTAATATGGTTGATATAGGAGTATATAACAAAACTAATTAGTATATCATAATTCATATTAAACAAATTATGCTTATAATTTTCTATACAATTTAAATAAACATGTAATTAATTTTCATTAGATTTGAATAAGCAATATCAAATTTAGACAATATGTTTGTATCTATGTACATTGATCACTAGTTACACTCAAGTTAGATAAATAGAAAAGTTGTATATTTAATGGTCTAATACTATTTTAACAACTTAATAACTATTATAATATAATTAAATACTAAAATTAAGAAGTTAATATAATTGAAATAGGAGTAAATAACAAAACTAATAATATTGTGTAGGACGAAAAAAATTGTAAAGAATATAATATATTATAGAATATCTCTATTTCATGCAAGTTGATTTTTCTATTTTACTTAATATAAATTATGTATTTAATCTTTTACATTTTTCCTACATAACTTTCTTACTTACCTGTACTTGTTAGTACTTATATTTCTCTCATTTATGATATTCATATTAAGTAAGAAATAAAAGGAAGCACATAATATATTAACAAAAAGAAAATGAAACATAAAGGCCAATTGGCCCAAACCAAAATCCCCAAAACGGCAAAACCTAATAAAAACCCTTTAAACTCACTTTTCGTCCTTCCCAGCCGCCTCCCCATGCGTTCCCTTCCCAACCGCCTTCCCTTTTCCTCCCTTTTCCCATTTCCTTCTTCAACATCACTTTCTCTATTCACATGTACAGAGCAAACCAATGGAATCACCGGCTAGATAGTCTGGCATCTTCTGTCTTTCCAAGTATGTTTATGTATTTATATTTAGAATTTTTCAATTCCATACACCTACTTGATTTGAATTTTTGGATTTATATTCTAACAATTTGATATATATATATATATATATAATGCAGTATTATGATAGGTATTGAGTGGAACCTTAAAGATTATAATGCAATGTTGGGAAGAGCCACTCGAAAAGACATTACAAATAAAAATTAGATGAAAATCTTTTCAAAAGTTTTTAGAAAAGTATACAGGTTTATTTTCTTATCTTGTTGCATTGAATTTTTCCCTTTTGTTATACGTTATCATTGAAAAGTATACAGCTAATTTTTGTTTCTTTTGAATTTATATGGTACATTTTAATCTATTGAATGCAAGAAGATCAAGGATTAGTCTTGATACAAAGAGTGAAATTACTTCATCCGTGATGGCAGAAGATCATTTGGTGACAACATCTTCAATCCCAGATTAAATACTTATAACTTAGTTCTGTTTTGATGTGGAACCCTTCAGAATTTTATATAATATAGTTTACTTTTGATAGATAATTGTATATTTTAGAATTAATTTTTGAAATTTTTGGATGTAAATTCGTATAATAAAGTGATATTCAAAGTTTATTATTGTATTAATGATTTTATCAAAGATGTATGGATATGAAATATTTGAAAAGTTTAAAAATATTTAGTGAGGTAAAAAAGAAAAATAGTAACCATAGGACAGAAATATTTATTATCTCTAATAAATTAATTTTTCATAAAAATAAAATATAATCAAAATCTAGTCACCAAATAAAACATAATAAAAAAATCTAATCATCGATATTTTGATGATTTATAGCTATGAAATTATGGGTTGGTAGCTAAATAAAAATACTATAATACAAATCTAATATGTGAGCATAGCTACATATTTAAATTTTGTGACTAAATAAATAACATCTTTTGCCGCGGAATATCCCTTTGTAGCTAAAGTATAGAAGATAGCTACAAAATTGATTTATCGTGGCAAAAGAATAAAATCATTAACTATAAATATATATTCTTCGTGGCAAAATATTTTATTAATATAGCTACATCACAAAAAGTCTTGTAGCAATAAGTACTAATCCTTAGCCACGAAATATTAAAGTTTGTAGCTAACTTTTAGTTACACTATTTTTAGCTACGGATGCTACGGAAAAAATTACTGTGGCTAAAGTGTTTAGCCACAGAGTTTTTTATGTTTAGCTACAACGTAGTTCGTAGTTGTATATGTATAATCTTGTAGTGCCTCATTTGAATTAGAGGCTTTACTTCCTTCTTGCAACTTCTCTGATTCTCCCTTTCTTCATCTCTTTCTCTCACCACCTGCTTCTACCTTCCTTTAGTGCCGGAAAATGCTAAACTCCGCCACCTTCCGCATCTCTAAACTTAAAAAACATGGCAAAACTCTAAAACGGTTCCTCAAAAAGAAAAGACTTCCTCTTCTTCCTCCCGTCCGGCCGGTGACAAAGCGCCGGTCCTTCATGAGATCGTTCCCGTCGCATGCGTCATAAAGAAAGATTTTGACATAGAAAATCCCCCTGCAGTTCCCGGCCGAAGTGAGCATGCATCGAGGTATATCTATTCGATAACGGAGAAATATATCGAGGCTGTGAGAAAGGAGTGTGGCGGGGGGATGAGGTCGTGGTACAGATCCCGACCACCGAAGAGAGTGTCACCACCCACGTGGAGGGATTCCTAAGTGTTTACACTTACCCCTTCACACTGGGTCCTCTTGATCCGGTCGTGATTGACTTCTACAAAAGAAATTAAGTCACCCTCGGCCAGATCTACCCCTCCTTTTAGCGCATAGTGATCATGCTCCGTTATTTGTCTAGCAAGGCCAAGGGATTGGAGTTTACCCTCAATCATCTCATCCGATCGTATCGGCCTCAGCTTTTCTGAGGACTGATCAAGCTCCAACGCCGATTGAGCAAAGCCTTCTTTGCTAGCAATGATGAGGCCAAAGACCGAGGCTGGATGAGCCGGTTCATTCGAGTGAGGACCTCGGACATCATCTCCGAGGAAAAAATGCCGTTCCCGGAGAGATGGAACCCCGCTCATAAGTGAAATCCTTTTCCCAGTATCCCCCTTGTACTTCGTTTCCACATTTGTGTGACGCATTTACCTTTTCTGCAGTTGTTGTTTGGATGCCCCATGCAATCCCTGACCTCGAAGACTGGGTCAGGAAGTTGGCTACGACTTCCTCGTATGACAAGCGCAAATGGCACGATTTGTCGAGGGGCAAATGCGAAGCCAAATACCACGATGAGTTTTCTTTTGTAAGTTTTTTGGTGCTTTCCTTCTTTACCGAAGTCATTTGTTTCTTCATACTCAATTTTTGATTTATGCAGGCATCGGAGATTTCTCTGAGATAAGGCCGGCCCCTCCTGGGGAGGAAATCGAGTCCCCAATTCTTAAATCGATGAAGGATAATAAGAGAAAAAGGGTTTCTAAACCCGAAGATCCCCATGACCAAAAGGCTCTTCCTTAAAGATGTAGGAGGAATGTTATTCATGTGGACGTAGACTCGGCCCACTAGTTTATGGATGATGAAGGGAACGAGGGCAAAGAATCGACGCTGGTAACCCGAACTAGGAAACCAGTTTAGGCCGCCAAACCCTCCGAACCGGAGACCCTGCCTCGTGATAAGGAAATTTTGAAGGAAAATTCGGGCAAAGCCCCCGGATCGCCCGGGGTCGTGATTGTTCCACCACCTTCAACAAGCATACCATAGGGGACAAGTACCAAGACCCCCGAGGCTGAACAGAGCGCCCCGAGTGACTTGCTCGGGGCCGTGACAATGGGTTACTCTCCTTCTTTACCAACTTTTTCTGAGGAGTCAATGAATGAAGCTCGAGCTCTACGAATGCCTGACCCGAGCAGAGTCCTTGGTAAAGAAGATCCTTTTCAGGATTGCTTTACTGGGGTCGATGATTCCGCCGACCTCAACAACGCATCTACCCTCTTCGAAGAGGCTCATCGTCTTTTCTCCCGGGTAAGTATTAGCTCCCGATGTTGCAATTTTTTCTTCTTCTCCCCTTCTCTTAACTGATATCTTTTTTGTTTTTTTGTGCAGTACATCACCAAATTCAAGGCCGAGCTCAGCCAATGTGAGGCCGAGCTCAAGAAGTCTTTGGATGAAGAGAAGGCCATGAGGCTCCTTTGTAGCCAAAAGGAAGAGGAGCTCAAGGACTTTCGGGCGGATTTGGCGAAAGCTCGTAAAAATGAAACCGAGCTAGACAAGCAGGTAACCGTGATTTTGAAAGAGTATGGTCTTCTTGACCTTACTGTAGAGGCTAACACTTCAATGTCTCAGCTGCAGCAGAAATAGGAGATGATCGGGCAGCTTTGGGGCGAGGTCGATCAGGTTATGGCTGATTGCAACCAATGGAAGAAAAATATGGATCGGCTTGCTACCGATGAAGAAGTTGCACTGGCTCAACTGACCTCGGCTGAGACCCAGCTCCGAGGGTACTAAAGTGAAAATTTTGGCCTAGGCCAAGAAGATCGAGGAGCTCGAGGCCAAACTCGCTGAAGCCAGGGACGAAGTGGAGAGGACGAAGGTCACGGCCGATAAAACCATCGCCTTGTACTTAAGGGATGCCGAGGCTGTTCAAGTAGAGCTAAGAGAGGCCTCCGACCGGGAAAAATGGAGCAATGATCTGGCTAAGTGCCTATCTCGGAGGGAGACCCTTGAAGAGATCCACGCCCGAGGTTTTGACCTCACTGAAGAGATAGCTCAAGCAAAGGTGCTGGAAACCGATGCTAGGTTCCTCGTTTCATCCGATGATAAAGATTCCGCTAGTGGTTTTGAGAGTGGGGAAGATGAGGATGGAGTCATCGAGGAGGAGGTTCCCGAAGATGCGGCTCCCAAAGTAGATTAGGCTCTTTAAGATATTGTTTTTGTTTCTTTGTTTTTGTGTAAGGCCCCTCGTGGGCACTGTAAATACCCTTTATAAATATAAGGAATTCTTTTTGCTTCATCTTCGAATTGTATTGAATTCTGCCTCGTCTTCATTTTGTGAAAAAATCTTTATGCAATAACTTCAATGATTAAGTGAGTGCTGGCTCGGACTCAGGATAGAACAAACCCTTAGGTTTTTTAGTGATCAATGGGTGATCTTAGAACTTATAATAGAATACCTCTTAAGGTTTTTGTTAACCCTCGAGCTGTGCTTAAGTCGATTTGTTGCGAGCTTGGGATGATGGGACTCTTGGGTCCGAGTTGAGTGACAGTAAGGTCTCGAACTCTTCATGTTTTGGCCCTTAGGCTCTTTTATATTGGCCCATAGGCTCTTTAAGTTGGGCCAATTCGGCCTCTAAAACGGCTATGATTTTTCCCTCTTTTTTAGCTAAAAGACTTAGTGAAAATTTCTTTATGCCTTAGCATGTTTTTTTGTCCCATTGAGTTTTTTGAGGGTTCAATCGATCAGAACCCGTTTGTGTTCATACCACTGAGGCTTTTTCGAAGGCCGATATTATCGAAGCCCTTTTTTTATTTGCTTTGCCGAGGGTAGCCTTATTTAACCGGTTTTTCAAAGTATTTGAAGGCTTTTCAATTATGGCGGAAGTTAGACGTCTCCAAACCGCGTTATTTCGGCCGTAGCCTTTTTAGACAACCGTAATCTTTAATATGGTCATAGCATTTGGGTGTGTCTCTTGGACTTGTTTCCCGATAATCTTTCGAACTTGTCCGAAAGTTTAGTCCTCGAGTATGATGGACTTGGCCTTCGAGTCGAGGGATGCCTTTTTGAGATCTTATAAATTTGAGTTTAGATATTCGAATGTGTGGACTGTCGACGACAGTCCCCGAGTATTCGAGGTGTATTTGCATTTTACCCTTAAGCCGTTTTTCACGGAATCACAAGTATGGAGTTCGTATAATAGCAAATTTCTTTGAGACACAAAATATTGTTATATAGAAGGAATGCTTCTTTGAATAATCGACACATGCATACATATTTTGCCATCGGGGCTTGGCTATTCTATATGGACACAATTCATCTGACCGTTTGGCCCATTACAAAGTTTTCCTATCGAGTCCCTCTTTGGCGTGAATTATTTTTCTTGAAAATATAACCTTCAAGGGTGATGCCCCCCAGTATTCGAGGTTGATTGAAAAGAAGCCTTAGATACTGTTGAATTCTCCTTAGGTAGCACATAGTTGTTGCCTCATTAAAAACCTTGCCGGAAAAATCCATTTGGGATAAAACCTGATCTAAGGGAAAAAGAGTGCAATGCATGCTTTAAAACATAAGGTCTTCATGTAGAAAGGTGCCCTCGATACCTTCGATCGAACACCTGCAATGAGTTAGTTTTAAATTCAAATGGAAAAAAGAGAAGGTCATATCTTAGCAGTAGTATCGTTTGAGTAGTGATACATTCCAATTGTTTGGCAATTATTCGCCTTCCATTGTGACAAGTTTGTAAGATCATTTACTGATAACTCTGATGACTCGGTACGGTCCTTCCTAATTCGGGCCTAGTTTCCCTTCATTCAGGTCTCGGGTATTGAGGGTGACTTTCCGTAGAAATAAGTCCCCGATTTCAAAGTGTCGGAGGTTGGTCCTTCTATTATAATATCTTTCGATCCTTTGCTTTTGCGCGGCCATCCGAACAAGTGCAACTTCTCGTTTTTCATCTAATAGCTCGAGGCTAGTATTCATAGCCTCGTTGTTTAATTCCTCCTATGTATGCCGAAATCTGGCACTGGGTTCCCCAACCTCGACTGGAATCAAAGCCTCAGAGTCATATACTAGGGAGAACGGGGTTGCCCCCGTGTTTGACTTCGATGTTGTTCGATATGCCCAAAGAACCTCGGATAGAACTTCTCTCCATTTTCCTTTTGCATCGTCCAACCTCTTCTTTAAGTTTTGAATGATAGTTTTGTTTGTTGACTCGGCATGTCCGTTCTCGATCGGATGGTATGGCGTTGATAAAATCCTTTTTATTTTGTGTGCTTCGAGGAACTTCGTTACCTTGCCGCTGATGAATTGCTTGCCATTGTCGCATACGATTTCGGTAGGTATCCCAAATCGACAAACGATATGGTCCCATATGAAGTCAATAACTTCTTTTTCTCTGACCTTTTCGAAGGCCTGTGCTTCCACCCATTTAGAAAAGTAGTAAGTCATAAACAGAATGAATTTAGCTTTACCTGGGGCCACTGGTAGAGGGCCGACGATATCTATTCCCCATTTCATGAAAGGCCACGGGGACAGGACTGAGTGAAGTTGTTCTCCGGGCTGACTAATCATCGGTGCAAATCTTTGACATTTATCACATTTTTTAACAAACTCCTTGGTGTCTTTTTCCATCCTATCCCAGTAATACACTGCTCTAATAACTTTACGAATCAAAGATTCACTGTCGGAGTGATTCCCACAAGTGCCTTCATGGATTTCTCATAGAACATAATTGGTGTCTCCCGACCCTAAACATACCACCAATGGTCCATCGAACGTCCTCCTGTATAATGTTTCACTTTCATCCAATGTGAACCTAGCAGCCTTGGTTCGTAGAGCCCTCGACTCTTCATGATCCGATGGGAGCTTTCCATTCTTCAAATATTCGATATACTTATTCCTCCAATCCCAAGTCAAACTTGTAGAATTTATCTCGGCATGACCTTTCTCGACCACAGATCTCGATAATTGGACGACAGTCCTCGGGACAATGTCATCTTCTTCGACCGATGATCCCAGATTTGCAAGCGCATCGGCCTCACTATTTTGCTCTCGAGGCACGTGATCCAGGGTCCACTCCTTGAAGCAGTGCAATGTCACATGCAACTTGTCCAAATACCTCTGCATTCTATCCTCTCGAACTTCGAAGCTTTTGTTTACTTGGTTTATCACCAATAGAGAGTCGCATTTGGCTTTGATGACTTCTGCCCCCAAGCTCTTAGCTAGCTCGAGACCTACAATCATGGCCTCATACTCGGCCTCATTGTTCGTTAACCTAGAAGTTTTGATGGATTGTCTGATGGTGCTTCCTGTAGGTGGCTTCAAAACAATTCCGAGCCCGGACCCTTTCACATTCGAGTCACCGTTCGTGAAAAGGGTCCATACCCCTGATGTTATACTTGATTTTAGTAGAAGTTCCTTTTCTACTTTGAGTACGAGGGTTGGTGTAAAATCGGCCACGAAGTCAACTTGATGGTCGTCCGGGGTTGATATTCAATATCGTACCCGCCAAGTTCGACTGCCCATTTGGCCAATCGTCTTGATAGCTCGGGCTTATGAAAAACGTTTCGAAGAGGATAAGTGGTTAGCACACATATGGGGTGACACTGGAAATATGGTTTCAATTTTCTAGATGCGCTTATTAATGCAAGTGCCAATTTCTCTAGATGTGGGTATCTAGTTTCAGCATCTCTTAAGGTTCGACTCACATAATAAACAGGGAATTGCGTACCTTGCTCTTTTCGAACTAATACACCACTTACCGCCACTTCGGACACTGCCAAGTATAAATACAGTTTCTCAAGTGCCTTCAGAGTGTGAAGCAGAGGTGGGCTCGATAAGTATCACTTCAATTCTTCCAATGCTTGTTGACATTCCGGGGTCCATGTGAAATCATTTTTCTTTTTCAGTAAAGAAAAGAACCTGTGGCTTCAATTATCTGTCCAGATAGCCTTTGTACAGCTTTCACACAGTCTACGATGATGATATCCTCGATCGCCTTAATCTTATCAGGGTTGATTTCGATTCCCCGATTTGATACCATGAATCCGAGGAATTTGCCTGAGCCTACCCCGAAGGCACATTTTTCGGGGTTAAGTTTCATGCTGTATTTCCTCAAGATTTTGAATGTTTCCTACAAATTAATCAAATGGTCCTCTGCGCGCAGGGACTTAACTAACATATCATCAATGTAAACTTCCATTGATTTATGCCTATCTGTTCCTCGAACATTTTGTTAACTAGGCGTTGGTATGTAGCTCCAGCATTTTTTAGCCCGAAGGGCATTATATTGTAATAATATGTTCCAAACTTAGTGATACACGAGGTCTTCTCCTTGTCCTCCCGATTCATCTGAATTTGATTATACCCGGAGTAGGCATCGAGAAAGGTAAGGATCCGGTAGCCGGCCAGGGCGTCGATCATGCGATCAATGTTAGGCAGTGGAAAAGAGTCTTTGAGGCATGCCTTGTTTAAATCTTTATAATCTATGCACATTCTAAGTTTTTTCCCTTTCTTAGGGACTACACCTACATTGGCTAACCACTCGGGATATTTTACCTCCCGAATGGACCTTATTTTAAGAAGTTTAGTTACCTCATCCTTTATGAATGCATGCTTCACCTCGGACTAGGGCCTCCTTTTTTGCTTCACTGGTTTGAACTTGGGGTGGTTGAGGCTCAACCTGTGTGTTGTTATTTCCGGTGGGATCCCTGTCATGTCTAAATGGACCAAGCAAAACAATCTGTGTTATCGATAAGAAGTTGAATGAATATTTTCCTGAGTTCGGGGGTTAACCCCGTTCCCAGGTATACCTTTTTATCGGGTATACTCTCGGTCAGTATGGCTTGTTCCAGTTCCTCGACCGTTGACTTGGTTGTATCTGACTCTTCAGGAACAACGAAAGTTCGAGGAGTAAGGAAATCCTCTTCTTCTTCTTCTTCGATTACCTGTTCCTCCGGTTCGGTCGAGGCTGGGGACGATGATTGCTATTTGGACGTCTGCTTATCTTTGGTGCTTGATTTTTCCGAGGTCGAAGGCACTGGTATCAGTGTCAGTTCATCGACTGCAAACATTTCCTTTGTAGCGTGTTGTTCTCCGTAAACTGTTTTCACACCATCTACTATTGGGAATTTCATCATCTGATAGAGGGTTGAAGGTACTTCCCTCATGTTGTGGATCCATGGCCTCCCGAGTAATGTATTATATCTTATGTCGCCTTCGATAACATGGAATTTTGTATCTTGGATGGTCCCGGCCATGTTCACTGGTAGGATTATCTCCCCCTTCGTTGTTTCGTTTGCCATATTGAAGCCATTCACGACTCGAGATGCAGGTACAATTTGGTCCTGCAGGCCGAGCTGCTCTACGACCCTCGATATGATTATGTTCGTTGAGCTGCCTGGATCCACTAGAACATGTTTAAATTGAATTTTATTTAACAAAATAGAAATTACCAGGGCGTCATTATGCGGATGGGATATGCCTTCCGCTTCCTCGTCATTGAATGATACAGTGCTCTCGGGCACATAACTCCAAGTCCGTTTTTCTCTGGTGATCGACACCTTGGTGTGCTTGAATATTGGCCCTTGTGGAACATCGACATCGCCAACTATCATATGAATTACATGTTGCGATTCTTCCTGCTCATTTTTTCTGTTTGCATCTTTTTCCCTGAAGTGGTTCTTAGCTCAATCACTGAGGAACTCTCGAAGGTGACCTCGTTGAACAATCGAGCTACCTCTTCCTTCAACTGCCTGCAATCTTCAATCTTATGGCCATGTGTGCCATGATATTTACACATCAAGTTTGGATTCCTTTGAGAAGGATCGATTTGTATAGGACTGGGCCACTTGGTGTCTTTAATTCTTCCAATAGCTGACACGATCTCCGATGGATCTACACTGAAATTATACTCCGACTACCAAGGTACTTCTGCTGGGTCGGTATGTTTATCAAAACCATGCTTACTCATAAGTACCCGATAATTTTGTTCTCGATCGTTTCTCTGATCATTCCGAGAAGGATTGCGCCCCGAACCGTTGTTTCTTCTATCCGAGATATATGGCTGATATTGTTCTCTATTTGACCTCGGTTCCCTGTCTGTATCCCGCAAGGCCTTAACCGCCAATCTATTTGGGTGAACTGAGACCGATGGGCTCCTAGCTAGTCGTCCTTGACCCTGATCTTTGACTGATAACGATTATGCACATTTGCCCAAGTCACAGCTGGATACTCGACAAGATTTTGCTTCAATTATCATGACGCGATCGAACTCCGCTCGTTCAACCCTTGCATAAAGGCTTGTACTGCCCAATCATCCGAGACCGGTGATAATTCCATTCGCTCCATTTAAAACCGAGATACGAACTCCCTTAGCATATCATCATTCCTCTTCCTTATCTTAAAAACGTTTGATTTCCTTGTCGCAACCTTTATGGCCCCAGTATGTGCTTTCACAAAGGCGTCTGCTAACATAGCAAACGAATCGATAGAATTCGGTGGCAAGTTATGATACCAAATCATTTCTCCCTTTGACAAAGTTTCTCCAAATTTTTTTAACAACACCGACTTGATCTTGTAATCATCTAAGTCGTATCCTTTAATCCCGCAAGTGTACGAGGTAATGTGTTCATTAGGATCGCTCGTTCCGTTGTATTTAGGTATGTTGGTCATACAGAACTTCTTGGGGATGGGCATTGGAGCCGCACTCGGGGGAAACGGTTTTTGCTCGAATTTTTTGGCATCCAATCCTTTCAGGACCGGGGATGCCCTCGGTATTTGATCAATACGGGAGTTATACGTCTCCACCTTTTTGTCATTATCCTTAATCTCTTTCTCTCCCGACTCGATTCTTTTAGTGAGCTCATCGAGCATCCTCATAATCGTGGGGTCAGTCCCCGAGCCATTACCATTCGATCTTTCAAACTTTGGCCCAGTACGATGAGTGATTCCTGATTCAACCATACTTGGAGTTTTATGCTGACTTTAAAGCTGAGCGACATCAATCTGTTGAGTTTGTAACATCTCGAATATTACTTGGAAACTAACTTCCCCGTCTCATACACCTTGAGTTCCTTGGCCACCATTCGGCCTTCTCTGCGCACACTCGCTCCTGGATTTGCACCTAAATCCGCGTTCAGAGCAATGTGCGAACTAACATCAACCAGGTCGGCCGCAGGCACTTCCCCATGGTTAACCGGTGGCACCCCGACCCCTGGAGCAATTATGTTGTTATTTTCTCCGTGGAACCCAAGACCGTCATCACCATGTACGGGCGCGTTTGGCATATTTTAACCTGAAAACAAAGAATCTTTGACAAGAACAAGTGTAAAAATAACGTGTGTTATAAGAATCAGTACTGAAATAATCACTATTATCTTTAGCCCCACGGTGGGCGCCAAACTGTTTACCTCGAAAATACGAGTAACAATTAAACTTGTTTGTGGTTTTAAAGATAAGTGATTTAATCCAATACTAATTGATAAACAAGGAATCTGATGTCCAAATTTAAGAGTAAGGCAAGTCAAACCAATCGTGTAAGCAGACCTCGATCTCGAGCGAAGACGGCCTCGAGATAAATGAGTAAGAACAACAAGAGCAATAAAATAATAATAAGATGATTCAGATGAGCAGTATGCAAGAAAGTAAGAGAGTATATTCTTTACTAATGATTGATGATCGTTACAAATGATTGAGATCCCTTTTATATAGTAGGGTAACTCTAAATACGGTACATTTCTATTTACAGTAAGGAATCTTATTGGGACAGCTGTCTAACCGCCTAGTACGGATTCGTACTAACTCGTACAAATCTATTCCGGAATTGCCATGATCTTGGGGACGTGGTGGGAATCTTGCTCTTTCTGTTATAAAACCACAACGGCATTATCTTGAGGCCGGTCACGTTCGGCCTCGACATTTATTGGTCACTTTGACCTTCGTACTTCGAACTCTACCATCGGCCTCGAACGCAGTGTATCTCGGACTCATTCCTAAAGTGTTTCTTCAAGCCCACAAGATCGAGCATACTTGATTTTGACCGTATATAGATATCAGTTTTAATACTCCACTAAAAAGAGTGGCTGGGTGCTGATCCATTTAATTTAGACTCTACACTTGACACGAAGTCAATAAAAAGGGAAAATGCCATGATATAGCTGTTCGTTTAAAGTGGAACATGTAATATTACAATTTCATTAAACAAAGCAAACCCTTTTAAATGGACCACAAAGCCATTATATATCGAATTAGATAAAATTTTGGTTGTCAGTGTTAGTGAAATATAGAGTTGAATACTTTCCTCAACAGTGTCCTGTACCACCGTCCTCGTTGATCATTTGTTACATTAAATTATCGTACAATTTTCTAAAAACAGGTAAAAAGCTTTCTTTTATAGAGTATTTCTCAACGTTTCCCTTTTACGTGTAATCAGTAAGAGAAGTGCGACGCGGTAAAAGATATGGAAAAGAGGGAATATTTGATTCCTGTCTACCGGCAAAACTGCACTAATAATATTTTGAAATAATTCAGACCTGATAGTTTAATCTATTTTACGCAACATTGCACCTCATTTCATAGTTTAATCTTGCCGCAAGTATTGTTCATCCCTTGCCCCATAGACAATACTTTTGACTTTTGACCTTAAATGTTAAGTGAGAATTAAAAAATCAAGATCATCAATTATCAAGGGATATAATTTCCTGAAAAATCAATGACCGAAGAATGAAAGGAAATGGCTTACTTGATTCAACCATCCTTTAGTACAAAAAGTTTTTTAAGCAGACAAATGATTTTCATTCATTCACATATTTAAATTAGTGATGAATTTTCGATTGGGCTGTTCTCTCTTTTGTATTTTTTGTTTCTTTTTTTCCTTTTTCTTGCATCTGAATAATCATTTTTAAGCATTAAGCAACTAAAATAAAGACGATGATAGAAGGCCACAACGCAACAAACGATTGTTCTGTTTGAGAAAAGCTATAGTGTCAGCAGACTCAGTACTAGAGAGTCAAAGGGGCTGGGGCCATGAAACATGAGTGTTTGACTGGTGCACTTTGTCTTCAAAATCTTTGTGTATATTTCTGCAATATTCAAAATAATCATCATAGACCTAAGCATCTAAAGAAGTGGCGTAATTGATTCAACCTGGCTTTCTAATACTCCTATATATGACACAACAGTTTAAGCAGCCATACTTTACACAATCAGTTGCGATTTGACCTTCATTTATTCACATATTTTTTAGCTTAGTGGAGTAATGGATTGGGCTGCCTTTTTTGTTTTATTCCTTGTGTTGACTCGGGGATTGGCACATTGGGAGATTTGTAGGGCAGACTGGCAGTCCCTCCTTTGCTTCAGTCGCTTGAGAGCCCGCTTGGATTAGCTGATTGTAAATAGCGGATAAGTTTGAAGTGCTGAAAAATATATTTAAGTATTGAAGTTGATTTTTTATATAAGCATTTACGTGTTTGTATAGACATGCTGAAATTGATAATAAGCAGTTGATGTGTTTGGTAGAAAAGTACTGACAAGCTATTCTTTTGTTAAAATGACTAAAATACCTAAAAACTTTACAAAAGATTAAATTAAAAAGTTTCTTTGTAAAGAAAAAGATGAACAACGAATATGGAATGAAGAGAAAGTTAGAAAATTTATTTTGAGAAAAAATATTATTAAGGATAAACTAGTAAAAACTTTGGTCAAACTAACAACAACCAGTAAAATACCACAAGCGGAGTCTGGATAGAGTAGAGTGTTACACAGACTTCACCCCTAGTCCGGAGGAATAAATAGGCTGTTTCCGAAAGACCCTCAGCTCAAGGAGACGAAAATAGATTCGTAACAGCAACAAAAGCCAAATTAAAAGTGTTTGTAAGCTAAAAAGTCATAAGTTCGGGGTGACCAACTTATGACTTATGAATGACCACTTTGGATGTTTATCAAACGTGCAAAAAAGTCAAAGATGCTTATAAACCAATTTGACCAGCTTATAAGCTTAACTAAACACTCTCTAATTCATTAGTCAATAATTGTATAGAGTAGAACTTTTTTCCCACCTTCAGAAGAATAAAGCACATGCATTTCTACTAGTATTAAAATTTTATGAACGGTAACTATCTCGGTTTCATAAATAAATTTATATAGAATCTTTGAAAAAGATAAAGGAAGGAGCCTAGCTTATCCTATATAGTAAAGTATTGGGCCTAACTCACATGAAGATCTAAAGGCTATTAAATAGTCGCCTAAATAGACAGAAAACTAAGGCAACTCCGATTGAATGCAAAATCCCGCTAGCCATTATTCTTTTGAACTCCTAGCAAGAATCGCGCGCGGGGCTCTCTAACTTTCTCGGCCTTCTACCAAAAAGTATGATCCAAAATAAACTGCTAGATTTCTTATTCAACTTATGGTGATTACTTCTGGCAGTCTATCTAAAATGTCATGCTTTCACTTTATTCTTTTATGTTCGATTTATATGACGACATTTGTTTGGAGAATGGTTTAATATGTCAAACTAACTTATTAATTATATTATACTATTCATAATGGGAACATTATAAATATTAATTGAAATGTCAATTTATTAGAGAGAAAAATCACATTAATGCTTAAATTTGATATTTTCATGCATTTGTGTTTTTGAAAGTCATACAAAAAAGGAATGACATCACTAGTTTCAAGATATCCTTAAACTACCGTATAAGTTGAAGCATATGGCGTTGCTTGTTACATCCAATCTCGAAAAGCCCATTATTTGAATCGACATGCTGTGTACAAATGACACCGGATAGCCATTTTAGTGGGCTGCTATTTAAGAATTAATCAGTGCGTCATAAATTTTAGTTTTTCAGTTTAAAGTTTTAGAACAAAAATATCCTGAATTATCGTGAGGTTAAGATTTTTAGTTTAAAATTTTAGGACAAAATAAATACAGGTTAATCTCTAAATAGCATCCTTGAGAATGGCTATATGTGCACTTGTCCCACCTGTTGTTCTATGGGTCCATCGGCTCATCAGTTTGAACAATTACGTAAAAATAGCACGGTATAGTCAGTTTTTGGACTGGTCATTCAACAATAGTCAGCGTTTACGAAGTCAATGAAAAATAGCCACTATGTTGCTGCAACAGAGACCAGTCCAGCATAATATACTGGAGTTCGGTGCACCTGTGTATGAACTCCAGCATATTATGCTGGACCGGTATACTTTGCTGACTCTAGTATAATATACTGGAGACTGGAGCACCGGTGCTTCAAACTCCAGTATATTATACTGGACAATTATACTTGCTGGAACTCCAGTATATTATGCTGGAGTTCTAGTGTACTTATGATGGAACTCCATCATATTATGCTGGAGTTCCAGCATACTTATCCTGGAACTCCGGTACAATATGCTGGAGTTCAAGCATACTTATGCTGGAACTCCAGTATAATATACTAGCGTATTTTTCGGGTTTTGAACAGTGTTTTCACTCAGATTTATCTTTACATGAAAAATGGCTAAATTTCGATTACTTTTAAAATTAGCTATTTTTGAACGACAAGTTGTAAATCTGGCTATTTTTGAATTTCTCTCAATAATTACCCATTGATTTTCCCTTTTGTCCCATCAAAGTAACAACTTAAGAAACAAAAGCCCAATGTTTCATAAATAATAAAGATACTTTCTGGTCCCAGAATGATAGAGACATTAAACTGGGAGAAATTCAAAAATAGCTAGATTTACAAATGGTCATTCAAAAATAGCCATAATTTCAAAAGTAATCGAAATTTAATCATTTCCATGTAATGATAAATCTGAACGAAAACACTGTTCAAAATCCGAAAAAATACTCCAGCATAATATACTGAAGTTCCAGTATATTTACTGGAACTCCAGCATAATATACTGGAGTTCCAGCAAGTATACCGGTCCAGCATAATATACTGGAGTTTGGAGCACCGGTGCTCCAGTCTCCAGTATATTATACTGGAGCCAACAAAGTATACCGGTCCAGCATAATATACTGGAAGTTCATACACAGGTGCACCGAACTCCAGTATATTATGTTGGACCGGTCTCTGTTGCAACAAAATAGTGGCTATTTTTTATTGACTTAGCAAACACTGACTATTTTTGAATGATCAGTCCGAAAACTGATTAGACTGTGCTATTTTAACCATTAAACTTGATGAGAAAAACTGAAGTATCGTATGTCATGAGCCCATGACTGTGTTGTTGGGCTCAATGGCTGATCATAATACTGTCTGGGTTTATAGCTCCATTTGGGCTAATAACGCTTTATTGGGTTTGGGCTGTGTCTCTAATTAGGCTTCATTACTTTAGGTAAAAATAACACGAGCTAGCCAGTTTTCGGATTAGTCATTCAAAAATAGCCACCATTTGCAAAGTCATTGAAAAATAGTTACTATTTTGCTGCAACATAGAAAGTTCCAGCATAATATACTGGACATCAGTGCACCTATGTATGAACTTTCAGCATATTATGCTGGAACTCCAACATGCGGAAAGTTCCAGTATAATATACTGGAGTTTGGAGTACTGATGCTCCAATCTCCAGCATATTATGCTGGACCGGTATATTATACTGGAGTATTTTTTTGGATTTTGAATAGTGTTTCCGTTCAGATTATCTTTACATGAAAAATGGATAAATTTCATTTATTTTTGAAACTGTGGCTATTTTTGAATGACCACTTGTAAATCTGGCTATTTTTTAATTTCTCCCTTACTTTTGTGCTTACAAAGTCATTACATGGGTCGTATATGTAGAAGTACACAAATAGTCCTAAAAGTGAATGGTCTTGAATTTTTGTGGGCAGAACTTTAAATTTAACAATACTGCTCCTCACTTGCCCCATGAAAAATATTTTTAACTTTTAACCTTGGAGTTCTTTGTCCTGAGACAAGCAAGGATAAAAAATTAAAGACTGCCCAAAAGTGTCATATTTCTGCAACTTTTCGGTGGAAAACACCAACGAAGGAGCCCCAACCCCGGGGCCCAAAAAGGAAAACACCTAAGTGGAGAGTACGATGATACCCACTAGACATGTCGTATCTTACACTAGAGACAAATATAAGGTTCGATTTATGTTACATTTCCATAATTTTTTAAGAATGTTAATTCTTGATTAACGCACCCAAATTTTGAAAATGTATAAATATAATTCACTCTTGTGTTAATATAAATCAGACCAAGTTATGCGTTAATGACAGACTGAATGAAACCAAAAATATACTATAATTTAGACTGTAAATTTGATATCGGTATACTAGCAATGCTATTAAGAAGGTTTCCAAGATTCAGCTTTTATTCAAAGAAAGTTTGAGTGGACTCAAATATAGTAAAAAGTTTTTCCTGTTACTTTTCACTAACTTTTTGTAAATATTTTTTACTAACACTTAAATATAACTTTAAATTATTATAGCATTTAAAACTATCAAAATAAAATAAAATAGACTTGTTGCCACGTGCCATCTTTTTGTTTGTATCAGTGGAAAGAAAATGTCACCGTTGACATAAGCTTCTTTGGCATATCATAATACAATTTACTATACTAGAATACCTTAAAAAAGAGATACAACGTACATTATTAAATTTTTAATGTCTTTAAATAACCTTACAAATTTAATTTTCACTCACATAATGACATGACACAAGTGCTTCACATCAGGGCAGACACAACGCTGTACTATCAAATTTCTCTGAATGTAATACTTTTAACACCGAGTATAAATTTATGTATAAATATCTATTAAAGTTATAATAAATAATAATCATGAAACCATAATTTTAAATACAATAAATTTAATGTAAGAAACTCAAAGATTGAACCATAGAGCTTAAATGTTGAATCCGCTTCTGCTTCACGTTTATTTAACATATTAAACGATGCTTTTCACCGAGAGTGTGCTAATATTTTCCTAGTGCTTGTATGGGTCCAGATCGAGACCAAGAGAGATCGCCGCCATGATGGGCGAAGGGAGCAACTACCATGCTTCAATCGAGAAAGACACCAGCCCTATATCCGAGCATCCTATCCTCCACCTCCACGACATGTAGATGCCGCACCTCGACATACCGCACCCTTCCGAAACGAAAGAGGTATGCCTCCACTACTATCTACTCATAACTTTTGTGATTCCCCTTCAGAAATAGTGTATGCACTGGAGAAGCTCGGCACTAAGGTGCAGTGGCCGCAAAAGATGAAATCGAACCCGGTCACAAGGAGGTCAAACGTCCTATGTGAATTCCACCAAGAAAGAGGACACAAGACCGAAGATTGCACAGGTCTGCGGCAAGAAATAGTTAGAATGTTAAACCAGGGGCACCTGAAAGAACTGCTAAGCGATAAAGGACGAGCCAACTTCGCTCGAGGGCGCGACCCACTTCAAGGACCTCCAAAGCCACCATCACCAGCCCGTACCATACAAATGATGATTGGCGGTGGTAACGACACGGTAATCAACCATGTGAAGTTCACCACGGCGCATAAACTCAAACGGACAGTTGCCCACGAATGGTATGACGACCTCGAAGATAGTATCATCTTCGATAAGTCAGATACTGACAGTCTGTATTTCCCTCACTATGATGCTTTGGTTATAACTTTACGTATCGCTGCTACCGACGTAAAAAGAATCATGGTGGATGAAAGAAGCGGCACGTGTATTGTTCACCTGCGAGTTCTCATATAAATAAGGCTCGAGTATAAAATAATACCGCATTGCATAACACTAACGGGTTTTAATAATGCAGTAGAGCGAACATCTGGAGAAATAGTGCTACCCGTCCTGGCAGGAGAGATTACTCTGGAGATGACATTCCACGTCATGAACAAGGAAACGACCTACAACGCCATCATAGGGCGACCATGGATACACGCCATGCGAGCCGTCCCGTCCAGCTTCTATCAAGTAATTAAATTTCCCACCCCATGGGGATATTTAGCATCCGAGGCAAGCCACGCACCCCCCAAGAATGCTACCGAATCGCCCAAGATTGCACACATACCAAATAACTAAAAAGGGCAAGCGCGGAGGCATAACAATCAGCCATGTCGGGAACCAAACCCGACATACAAGTAGAGGCCATCAAAGACCCAGATATCGTAAAAGCTTACAAGGCAACCATAGAGGATCTCGATCCCGTCCAATTGGATGACACTGATAGCACAAAAAGGCTTATGTTGGACACAACCTCTCGGAGCCAGGTAAGTATCGTGAATTTCTAACTAACAACGCCGATTTGTTTGCTTTCTCCCACTCAGATATGCCAGGAATCTCAAGGGATATCGCCACTCATAGACTGAATGTCGACCCACTTTATCTGCTGGTACGACAAATGAAGAGAAAATTCAATGCCGCAATCAATGAGGCGGTCAGCGAGGAGGTGGATAAATTACTCGCCAACGATTCCATCAGAGAATCGAAATACACCCAATGGGTCGCCAATGTGGTCATGGTAAAAAAGAAGAACGGGAAATGGCGAATGTGTGTTGACTTCACCAATCTGAACAAAGCATGCCCGAAGGACTCCTTTCCATTACCTCACATTGACCAACTTATCGATGCGACAGCGGGGCATGAACTGCTGAGCTTCTTGGACGCCTACTTCGGTTACAACTAAATTCTTATGGCTGAAGAAGATTAAGAAAAGACAACTTTCATCACTCACTAAGGAACGTACTGCTATAAAGTGACGTCGTTCAGGCTCAAGAATGCAGGGGCCACATACCAGAGGTTAGTCACCAAAATGTTCAAAGAACAGCTCGGCAAGACCATGGAGGCTTACATCGATGACATGCTGGTAAAGTCGACAAAGAAAGAGGACCACATTGGCCATCTGAAGGAAGCCTTCGAGATATTAAGGCAGTACGGGATGAAGTTGAATCCCGAAAAGTGCACCTTCAGCGTAACTTCAGGAAAATTCCTTGGTTTCCTCGTGTCACAAAAGGGAATCAAAATCAACTCGGATCAAATCAGGGCCATCGACGCAATACCAGAGATACTGACCAGCAAATAGCAGGTGCAGAAGCTAACAGGGCGAATGACCGCCCTATCAAGGTTCATTTCACGATCCTTGGATAGATGCCACAAATTCTTCAATTTGCTGAGAAAAGACCACAGTCTGCAATGGAACGAAGAATGTATCGATGCCCTGAGAAAATTGAAAGCGTATCTATCCTCACCACCATTAATCGTCAAAGTGGACCCAGGTGAATGTCTACTTGTGTATCTAGCAGTTTCTGAAGTTGCGGTAAGTGCAGTCTTGGTCCGTGAAAATAAAGGTACGCAATCTTCGATTTACTATGTCAGCAAAACTTTAATCGATGTCGAGACGAGGTACCCTCACCTTGAAAAGCTAGCTCTGGCATTGGTCGTGGCTTCACGGAAGCTTAGACCGTACTTTCAATGTCACCCTATAAAAATGGTGACAACCTTCCCCCTAAGGGGTATCCTATACAAACCTGAACTATCGGATAGACTTGCCAAATAGGCCATAGAACTAAGTGAGCACGACATAACGTACCAACCACGAACTGTCATTAAGTCGCAGGTGCTCGCCGACTTCGTCGCTGATTTTAGCACGAAAATATTGCCCGAGGTAGAACAGGAAACACTCCGCACTTCCACGCATACCGACCTCTGGGTTCTCTACACCGACGGTGCCTCTAATGCCTCAGGATTGGGACTGGGACTCGTCCTCAAGGTCTCTACAGGTGAAGTAATTCGCCAGTCCATACGATGCCCCGATATGACTAACAACGAGGCCGAGTATGAAGCTCTGATTGCAGGTTTGAAGTCAGCCCTCAAATATGGCGCTCGATGACTCGTCCTCCACTGTGACTCTCAACTTGTGATGAATCAAGTCACCAGGACTTTCCAAATCAAAGAGTAGAGACTACAAAGGTACCAGTCAAAAATCCACAAACTGCTTCCAGAATTCGACGAATGCCGCCTCGACCAAATACCCAAGGCGCAGAATATTGAAGCAGATGGCCTCGCTAAACTAGCTGTGGCTACCAAGAATATCAACAAGGAAAATGTGGTCACCCTCCTTCATTCCGCAATAGACCACGTCTAGGTACATTCCATAAACTTAACTTGGGACTGGCGTAACCGCTTCGCAGCCTATTTGCAAGATGGTACGCTCCCGCAAGATAAAAAAAAGCCAAAAAACTCCGGGTACAGGCAGCCCGATACAGCCTAGTAAACGATGATCTCTACAAAAGAACGTTCGGCGGCCCCCTAGACAAATGTCTTGGACCACATCAAACAAGACGAGTACTAGAAGAAGTACACGAAGGGCACTGCGGCGCCCACACGGGAAACCGTGCCCTCATCCGATGCCTCATCTGCGCCGGCTACTACTGGTCTACCATGAAAAAAGAAACTGCGGACTATGTCCGAAGATGCGAGCAATGTCAAAAGTACGCCCCTATGATACATCAAGAAGGGGAACTCCTTCATTCCGTCACTTCGCCATGGCCATTCATGAAGTGCGGAATGGACATAGTCGGCCCCTCCCAGTAGGGCGAGGTAATGTACACTTCTTTTTGGTTTTAATTGACTATTTTTCTAAATGGGTGGAAGCAGGTGAATACATTCAGATACGCGAGCAGGAGGTTATCACATTCATATGGAAAAATATTATATGCCGTTTTGGCATCCCCAAAGAAATTTGCTGCGACAACGGACCTCAGTTCGTCGGAAAAAGAACGACTGGGTTTTTCAAGAAATGGCACATCAAATGAATACACTCCACGCCATATCACCCTACCGCCAATGGCCAAGCTGAATCCTCCAACAAAGTAATACTGAATATATTGAAAAAGAAGCTTGAGGATGCTAAAGGGCTATGGCCTGAACTACAATCGGAAGTGTTATGGGCATACCATATTACGCCAAAAACTAGCACAGGAGAAATGCCATATTCACTGGTCTACGGGACTAATGCAGTTATACCCGTCGAAGTCGGAAAACCCAGTTTGAGATACTCCAATGAGAGCGGACCAAGCAACGACGAAAGTAGGCTACAAGATCTGGATGAAGTCGAAGAACGGAGAGATATGGCCCATATAAGAATGGTAGCCCAAAAATAGCAGGTAGAAAGATACTACAACAAGAGAGTCAAGGTGCCACTACTCAAAGTCGGAGACTACGTCCTCAAGCCAAAACACAAGCATCAAAAGACCCTAATGAGGGAAAATTGGGAACGAACTGGGACGGACCATACAAAATCATAGCTGCAGCAAACAAAGGAGCATTTTAGTTAGAAACAATGGAGGGAAAATTACTCCAAAAGAACTGGAATATCGCCCACCTCAAGTACTTCCACTTCTAAAAAGAAGGCGTTACTTAAGTCGTACTTTTTTTCCCTCACCCGGGTTTTGTCCCAATCGAGTTTTCTCAGGGAGGTTTTTAACGAGGCGGCGAGGGAGACGCCTCAAGGATCAAAGTGTTATTCATTACCTCGACTGTAAGCACGTGATTTTTGCTTCACGAGCAATCACTCAAAAAGGAAAACAAAAAATAGTGATAAATGGCCTCACTGTACAATTTGTCGTTTTTCCGTGACAGGTGTTGTTAGTCATGTGTGGATCTGCCCATTTTGCATTTAATCTTACCGATCAAAATACAAAAGCATGTCTGTCAGGGTAGTCAAAATCGTAATTCGGTCGTTAAAAAGAACGAAAATTCAAAAAATATATAGGCGTCGTTCGTTCTAGGTTGTGATTTAACTTGCTTAAATATTTTAATTTGGTGTGATAATTGTGTTGAAGTGTCACATGGTTGTTTGTTTTAATTTCATTTTTTGTTTCATTATTTACTTTTGTTATTTCAATTTTGTTTCAAAATAAGAAAACAAAGAAAAGATTGATTTGGGCCTAGAAAATGAAATAAAAATAGGCCCAAAATCGACCAAGGACCCGGTCCAGACCAGGCCTGCCCAGGCACCTCCCGAAACGACGCCGTTTTAGGCAAGTCGATCTGAGCCGTCTAAGCCTCTTGATCCAACGGTCCACATACGCACCCGTGACCTGACCTGTTTAGACGGTCCAACCCAATCCATCACTTAAACCCAAACGACACCGTTTTAATACCAAACGGCTTCGTCTCACCCCTCACCATCAGATCCAAGCCGTTGAGATCATCTGATCCAACGGCTCAGATCTAAACCCCTAGACCATATATAAGCCTTCCCTTACACCCCACGCCCCCTATACGAACACCCCATCCCGTCGTCCCCAAGCTCAAACCCAGACCTCCCATTAGAAACCCTAGCCGCCCCATCTCCCTCGCCATTAAAGCCGGCGGCATGGACGCCGGTGGCCACCTCCTGAACACCCTAGGACCACCTCACTGTCCTAAACATGGATCTGCTATCCATTTGCCTCGAATCACCTTCCTTCGTCTCGAATCTTCATTTGAAGATTTGAGTCGAAACTCTGATCTATACCAAACCACCCCATCTTCATACCAGACACTCCCCTGACCCTCCTCGTGACCAAACCAAACTTGGTTTGGTCCGAATCTACCCACAACTCCCCAAAAACCAGATCTGAGAATCCAAAACCTAGAACACGGATAGCCTTGGAATCCAGCCGACCTTAACAAGGGTTCGAGGTCTAATAGACCTTAATCAAGGTGTTCTCATGTGAGAACACCCTGATTAAAGTTTGTTCGGCTTCAAATGGTCAAAGTGGAGTCAGTTTTGGGTCAGTTTGGTTTAAACATTTTTCGGTAAGTTTTTCTTTTCCTTTTTGTTTATTCAACTGCCAATTAAGTCGTTAGCATGCTTTGTTGTGTTTGTTTGTTATTTTCTGATAGTTTTCTTAATTTCTTCCATCTCTATCAAAGACCTGTTTATTTGGTCGATTGTTTTCTGTGTATGATTTAAATGTATCCTGTGATAAGCATGTCCGATTAGGATAGTCGTCGCATAAATAACTTATATAGGTTCCCAGTGATCGACCAAAGTTGTCCGAAGCCATTTAGGTCCCTGTATGTGTTTGTTTATTTGAACGATTGATTATTACCTGTTATAATTAGTATAGTCGACTCGATAAATGTCGTCGATTAGTTCTCTATAACTAATGGATCAAATAAGCTAATAATTTCACATGACTAAATGAACCATGCCACTGACTGAATGCTCGACATTGCCTGAGATTATCCTATAAACTGCATTACAAAACAGCTAAAAGATTCAGTCTAGGGCAACTTCGATTTTAAATTTTTCAGAAGTCCAAAATAACCCATTATTGCAGAGGGTCAAGACAGTGATAACCAGGGTTTAACAGGGGTAGTCTGGGGTTTGAAAAGAACAAAAATGATTAGTTTAAATGAGCTGACAAGTAGGGTATTAATTTGGGATAAAACTAATACCAATGGGGAACAAGACACAAGAGTATGGGGTTTAAAATGAATACTTAAATGAACCCATAAACTTTGATTAAAGAAAAGCCAGGCGTGGGGAACAAAATGGCTGGCATCAAAAGATGCTTAAGCATGGGTTTAAAGGGTATGGGCTGTCTGCAAAATGGAGGATCCAGGCAGCTTGAATGCACTGGTCGATTGGCTTATAAATAGGCCATTTCGGAACTTAAAAAGGGTTGGAATTTTTAGTCTTGAGAGAGGTCTTGTGAGTTTAAAGAAAACTGAAAACATAAGGAAATTTCCAGTAAACATTGTAACCAAACACTGTCTGAAAGCTACATAAGAGTTCATATTGGTCAAGCTGTCTTGGCCAAGTTCTGTTGTTTGCACTGATTGAGCTGCTTGTGATTGTTGAACTGCTGGTGTTGCTGCATTGAACACTATGTTACTTCTGTTGTTTCATTACTTTCTTCTGGGATTACTTGTTTGGTGCTCGACCATCTGCTGGTTTTCTTTGTTCTGGAAATTGTTGCTGGTTGTCTGTGGACTGTGGAAAACACTTGTGATTGTTGGTTTGTTGCTGTGTTGTTGCTGTGTATCTACTGTTGCTGTGTTTACTGCATACTGCCCAGCTGATCAGTCCTTTCTTCTTTGTCCTCTACACCAGGTACACAACCAATGCACTATCAAATGTAATTGGAACATTGAGCATGAATGCAAAAAGAAAAGACCTGAAGTTGATTTTCATACATAGATTGTTATATTAGATATCATGTACTGTATGATAATTTTCATTCCTGTGTTGACAATAGAAGCAGCTTGTATGCCCAGTGTATATCAATATAGATTAGCTAAATGGTAGTTTACATATGTATGCTGATAGGTGAAAATATTCTCAATGAAATAGGTTGCATCTCAGACTTAGTTTACTTTGTAATATGTGCTGTAATGTATGCCAAGCATGAAAACTGTACATCATTGGCTAAGTTCTTCCTTTTCTGATTAATGGTCTCATATAACTAGTAAACCACATGTTAAGACAAAGAACACAAAACTTGCAATCTCAACCTCATGAAGGTCGAGCCCAGGTCAAAACAGACCAAGCAGGCCCGCATCGAACAAGCAGTGGCCCAGGTCTGGCCCATCACGCATGGGCTGGATTTGGGCCCGTGATTATTTGCTTCGGCTGACTGTGCACGCAGCCTCGTTTCTGATTTTTAAGCATTTCTGAATGCTGTTATAGATAACTTGCAAGCACGTAATTAATTAGGACTATCTACTGTTTTCAATTAGTAGAGACAAACGCGACAAGAAACGTAGTTGCTATAGGATATCCTTTTAAAATAAGAACGAGATGAGCCTCGACAAAAATAAATAAAAACGCACGAGATGCGAGGCCCTCGTTAAATGTATATTATCGAAGCATTCAGTTTCCAGGATGGGTCGTTTAGCAAATCTCACGGCCCTCCCGAAATAATAACGCGATAGCCTCTTTAAGCGCGTATTTAATAATTTTACCTTCTTAAATTCGGGTGCGCATTTATGTGACCCAAATCCAAATCTCGACGGATTCGAAATGTGTTTCTAATCACGGGTACATTGAGTGTGACGCGGTTCGAGATGCATGGCCATGACGTCGCAAATCCTTTTTTAAAAAAAAATAAAAATAAAACGAGACGAGCCTCGACAAACAAAATGTACAAAGCTGCGGGGCCCTCTAGATGTATGTATATATTAAAGTATTTAGAATTCGGGATATGCCGTTTAACGAATTTATACGACTTTCCCCAAAATAACAAGACGCTAGTTGCTTTAGGCGCGCCTTTAACAATTTATTTTCCTTAATTCGGGTGCACATTGATGTGACCCAAATCCAAATCTCAACGGAGTCGAAGTGTGTCGACGACCATGGGTATATTGATTGTAACGCGGTTCGAGATACATTTTCACAACGTTGCAATTCTTGATAAAAACAGTAAATGATAAAAGCGGTTAAAAGTTAAATTTTGCACATAAGTCCACACTTGTATAAAATCAGATAATAAAGCCAAATATAACAGTTGAGCGACCGTGCTAGAACCACGGAACTCGGGAATGCCTAACACCTTCTCCCGGGTTAACAGAATTCCTTATCCGGATTTCTGGTGCGCAGACTGTAATATGGAGTCATTTTTTTCCTCGATTCGGGATTAAAATTGGTGACTTGGGACACCCTAAATCTCCCAAGTGGCGGCTCTGAAATAATTAAACCAATCCCGTTTCGATTGTCCTTTAATTGGAAAAAACTCCCTTGCCCCCCGCGGGTACGTAAAAAGGAGGTGCGACAGCTCTGGCGACTCCGCTGGGGAACTCGGAACCCAGAACCACTGGTTCAGGGTTAAGAATTCGAGCTTAAAATAATTGTTATTATTTGGCTTTATTTATTATCTGATTTTTGCGTGTTCGCGCCTAATGTGCCAAATGCTGCTTTAATTGCTTTGATATTGTTTGAACTGTACATATAAACTGTGCCGAAACCCTTCTCTTCTCTCTTGAGGAGCGCACGCTGGTCGTGGCTTCTTTCTATTAGTGTCATATGCCAAAATAGAACGAGGATTCGGAGGAGTTGCAAAATCGGATGGCCTTTTGGTTACCGGTACACAGCTCCCATCCTTGGCTCGAGTTGTCCGCTCGGGTAAGCCAGGTCTAGAACAAACACCTAGGTTTTACAGCTTAGTATAACTTAACTTCATGCCGGATCCCTAGTAGGAACGCTTATTTGCATCATATGCATTTGACTTAGGGGACTCAGCACAGGGGCTGGGTCCGTCTAGGACAAGCAACCTGAGAATAAAGACTATCCTGCTACATCCTGCTTGCTTTATGCATTTACTTGTTTCAAGGCTTGCATGCTGACCGGTTTCTGAATATCGGGAATGTTTGGAAAAAAAAAGAAAAAAAAAGAATAACGGATAGGGAGATAATTATTCTTGAAAGATCAATACCCAGAAAATGGTTAAAGCTCTGCCAGAATTTTGAAAAAAGAAAAAGAAAAAATGTGTGTCTTATTAATTTGTTTTAGAAAGTAAGAGTCTTTGATTCATTTCTAAGAGAAAAATAGTGTGTCCCCAAAATTCGGCTTATGCCTGAAATATGTCAGTTTGATTCTCGCAGAGTGCGAGATACGTAGGCAACCCCCATCGGGCTCAACTTGTTTTTCAAAATATAGGTACAATCCAAAGAACGAAAGTTTTTAAGGTGACATCATACTTTTCGGAAACAACCAAATTTCGTTTTTCTAGGAAAAAAAGGGGTGTGTCAATTTGGTATTTGAGTCCAATGAGTCTGGATCTTTGCTTAATCACCCCAATAAACATGCAGAATGAGCATAAGTCCAAGTTTGCCGGTAACAGTTAGAAGCAAAATCCCTCTAGAAGTGCGATTATGGTGGGAGGATTTGGAAAAGTCAGAGCAAGACAAGATCAAACTGCACCTGGGAGGTTTGGTTAATTTGTTGAACGTCAGGCCTCGGTGCGACATCATAAAGGCTTTGGTTACATTTTGGGATCCGGCCCACAACGTGTTCCGTTTCTCGGATTTTGAACTCACCCCAACCTTAGAAGAAATGGAGGGTTACATGGACGTCACTGAAGGTTTGAGACACAAATACCTGATCGCTCCAAGAGCTGTGAATTCACACAAATTCATGGATATGTTGAAGATAAGCAAGGAGGATTTAATGATCCAGAAAGTGGTGTTTGCAGCAAGGGAAATCTGGTAAAATGGAATGAGCATAGGCGGTTCGCTTTTATGGTGGCATTTTTGGGCCTTGTGGTGTTTCCCCGAAAAGATAGAAATATCGACCTGAAAGTGGCTGGAATCGTCAAAGTCCTGATTACCAATGATAAAAGCATCCTTGCTCCTATGATAGTGTCAGAAATGTACCGAGCCCTCACGGCTTGTAAGGCCGGAGCAGACTTCTTTGAGGGGTGCAACTTGTTATTACAGATGTGGATGATCGAACACTTGTGTCACCATCCTCAGTATATGCGCTACATGTCTACAAATGGGGGCTGCATCGAGGGTTATAACCTAAGGGTTTCAGGTTTCCGATCACCGGGAGGGTTTGAAGAATGGATATCCTATCTCCGGGTCATCACCGCAGATCAAATAAACTGGACTTTGGGTTGGCTTTCTGTGGAAGAAATCATATACATACCCGCCACTGGTCCTCACTTCCTCTTGATGGGACTCAGAGGTATTCAACCTTATGCCCCTTACAGGGTGATGAGACAGTTAGGAAGATGTCAAGTACTACACCCGGACGAAGATCTCAGCACTTATGCAGTCGAGGTCAGCAGTGACGGCCAATTTCCTGAAAAGACAGTTCGTTGCATATGGAGTGAATGCCAGTACCTGACGGCAAATACTCGGGTAGGTGATGTGTCTAGGGGTGAAGTCTCGCCGGCCTATCTCGCTTGGCATAACAAGAAGAACATTGTGAAACGGCCAACCAAACGGACTCACCTCCAAGATTTTGTTGAGTCATCACAAGAACAATGGGACTGGCTCGCAAAAGAGGAAGGTTACCTGGTTGAAATCAGGAAGCTGAAGCGACAAGTTGAAAGGATTGTATTCGAAAACAACGTGCAAGTCGCCCAAGGGCAGGCTGGAAAAGACAAGCTAGCCCAAGAGAACCAAACCCTGAAGGCCCGCCTTCGCCAAGCCAGTAAGAATAACATCGACCGACAGAAGCGTTGCTCCGACGAAAGATTGATAGCCAGTTTGAGAAATCAGGTCATCGAGAGCCAAGAAGAATTAGACCAATCAGAGGCTTGCATAGCAAGGATGAAGGTCAAATGGGCAAAAGGTACAATGGCCCGGAGGAAGCGCCTACAGCAAGTCATGAGGGATTGTGAACTGAGCGTCAAAGCAGCAAAGGAAACGAATTCCGCTCTGCAAGAGCGGATCTTCAAGCAAACACAAGATGCCCAAGCCGACAGGAGACGCTATTACAATGCAATGACCAGGATGGAAAGGCAAATGGAGATGTTCCAGGATCAGCTCGCCACCAATGCACAAACGCTAGGATTAAAGAGCCGACAGATAAGGCAGTTGTTCGCAGAAAGGGACAACATTCGAGCAAGAATTGACGAAATCGGGCATTACATCTACCTGAAATGCTTGGCATGCGAGCGAACACCTCGGGAAACCCTCATTGCCTCTATCATGGGCTGCGTCCACCAGATTATGAACGAGTTGAAGAGCTTGCAAAGAGACCTTACACCTAGGGCCGCGAAAGGGCCGAAAGATGCCTCGTGGGTCCCTAAGTTGGAAAATTAGTCGTTGATCGAGTCCTGTTCGTTTTGTTTGTTGTTTCCCCATATGTTGTTTTCTTTTCTTCAAACCAAGTTTAAAACCGTGGAGTCTGTACTGTTGCTATTTTGTTTGAAGCAATGTGTAATAGCAAATTTTGATAATGAAATTAAGTGACTCCGGAAGAATTTCTATGTGTCTTTACTTTGAGGCAGAACTACGCCTGGTCTGATTCACACGGGGACGTGATACGTAGGCAATCCCCATAAGATTCGACCGCTTTTAATAAAGAGAGAAAAGAAAATACATAGTAAAATAAAACACAGGGTTTCCCAAAATACTTTAAAGGGACGAATGAGCAAACCGAGATGACGCATGTTGTTTGAAGCAAAGCATGTAGAAACGGTTAACTGCCTAGGTGCATTGCATCCTCTATGTGTTATGATCAAATCTGTTAAACTCTAACGCTAACAAAGTTTGTTGTTGTCTATACCAGACAAGTTAGTTGTTAAAGAACTCTGGCAACACACTCCTACCAAACCAGATCCAAAGGACCGGTAGCAACAAGCATGACTACTTCAGAGAATAGTAATGAGGAAGAAAGGCCAATGAGCCAGTTGCTAAAAGAAGCGATGGAAAAGATTGAAAGGATGGGACTAGAGATGAATGCAATGCAGCTAGCCCTAGCCAAAACACAAAAGAGCCCTGAAACACTGGGACACATGCCGGAATACCCTCACTCTGGCCCTTCCACAAGCCGTCCAAATCCCCTTTATCATCAAGAAAGAAGCCCTCATGATTCCCAAGCTCCACCACTCCATCAACCTCTCCCAACACCCAATATTCCCATTTTTGTGGGACCAATAAAAGCCCCTTTGCAAAGGACGACCAGTGAGCCATTGTTTCAGGCTCACGATACATAATACTATCCCCCCGAGCCTACGTTTCATGCCCCCGAACCACAGGCTTACAATCCACATTTGGAAGTACCGGCAGAGGTTGAGAAGCCGGTTAAGGCCCCTGAACAGGATGAAGTGTTGAGAAAGTTCAAAAGCCTGGAGCAGTCCTTCAGGAACTTGCACGGATTGGGCAATCAAGTCAGCGTAGCATACAAAGATCTGTGCCCTTTCCCAGACGTCCAACTCTCGGCTGGGTTCAAGATGCCTAAGTATGATTTATATGAAGGGCACGGTGATCCCATGGCACATTTGCGGGGATTCTGTAGCAAAATGAGAGGGGCAGGCGGCAAGGATGAGCTGTTGATAGCTTATTTCGGCCAAAGTCTGAGCGGATCTGCACTAGAATGGTATACCAGGCAGGATTCCAGCAGGTGGTACACGTGGGATGATCTGGCGCAGGCTTTTGCAGGTCATTTCCAGTACAATCTCGAGATAGTCCCTGACCGTCTCACATTATTGAGAACTGGGAAGAAACCCGGGGAAAGTTTTCGCGAGTTCGGGTTCCGCTGGAGAGAACAAGCAGCTAGTGTCGATCCTCCCATGAGAGAGGGAGAGATGGTGGACTATTTTTTGCAGACATTGGATCCAACCTACTTTGGTCACTTGGTGACAACGGTTGGAAAATCTTTCAACGAGGTGGTCAAGATAGGGGTCATGATAGAAGAGGGTTTGAGGTCTGACAAGATCTTGAACTATTCGGCACTCAAGGCCACAACCCAGGCTATTCAAAACGGCACGGGAGGTGCGTTGAGAAGAAAGAAAGAAGAGGTTGCCACGATCGAGGCAGGCAGTTGGTCCAGGGCTGGCAGGCCACACTACAACCAACCCAGACCTCACAGGTCAGAATACCCATACAACCCACCACAAAATTTCTATCCACCTCGAGAACCACATTGTTCCGTACACCAAGCCCAGGCATACACTCAGCCTCCGGTTCGCCCACAATGGCGCGCACCGGCTCCCCAGAACATATATGCACCACCACAAAACACCTACCCTCCACCAAGGGCGTATAGAAACCCCTCAGGGGCAGGTTTTCGGGGAAATCCAGATGCTAGGAATGACAGGTTGCGGAAGTAGAGAACCTTCACGGAGCTGGGAGAAACCTACACCGCTTTGTTCCACAAGCTGAGGCAATTGGGTTTGGTTAGTCCTGTCCAGACTCGAGAACAAAATCCCCCCACCTCAGAATTTGGATCGATCAATCAGTTGTGAATACTGTTCCGGGATGCTCGGGCATGATACCGAGAAGTGCTGGAAATTAAGACATGCCATACAGGATCTTATTGACACCAATAAGATCGAGGTCCAGACACCAGAAGCTCCTAACATCAACCAAAACCCACTGCCAGCGCACCACGAAACTCACATGATTGAGTTGGTGTGTGAGGGAGGAGAATTGAGAAAACCCTCACAAACAATGATGATGATCCAAGCCGCCCCGAAAGAAGTCTCAACCAGTGGAGGAACGAGTGTACAGTCGCAGGGAGAAGGCGTCAAGCCGGTAGTGATATTGGGAAAGAGCCCGTCCACCATAACAAGCAAACCCGAGCCAAGCAAGTGGGTAGTATCAGGGATCCCGCCCACACCGACAGTCGTGTTAAAAGGGGTATGTAGAGAACTGGTGACCATAAAACCTGTGGTCCAACTGCCGATGATTGACAGTAGGGCTGTGCCTTGGAAATATGAAAAGGCGGTGGTGATGTACAAGGGAAAACAGGTGGAAGAAGTCAGTTGTGAAGCGCAAGGGTTGACTCGATCAGGTCGATGTTTTGCTCCAGCAGAGCTAAGAAGAGCCAACCCAGTTGCAACCAAGAAACCTGTGTCCGAAGAAGAGGCTGAAGAGTTCCTGAGGAAGATGAAAGTACAAGACTATTCTGTGGTCGAACAGCTGAGGAAAACACCGGCCCAGATCTCACTGTTGTCGTTACTGATCCATTCTGAGGAGCATCGTCGGGCCCTGTTGAAGATATTGAACGAAGCTCATGTACCCAGTGAGATTTCTGTAAACCACCTGGAAACCATTGCCAGCAAGATTTTCGAGGTGAACAGGGTAACATTCTCAGATGATGACTTGCCGGTGGAAGGTACGGAGCATAACAAAGCTCTATACCTAGATGTCAAATGTGAAGACTCGGTGGTAACTTGAGTATTGGTGGATAACGGCTCAAGCGCCAATATTTTCCCACTATCTACCTTGAACCAGTTAAAGATCGACCACAGAAGGATCCACAAGAACAGTATCTGTGTCCGAGGGTTTGACGGAAACGAAACGGCCACTGTGGGGGATGTTGTACTTGAACTGACCATTGGTCCGGTCCTGTTTACCATGGAATTCCAGGTGTTGGACGCCACAGTATCTTATAACCTGCTGTTGGGACGACCCTGGATTTATGCAGCCAAAGCGGTGCCTTCCACCCTACATCAGATGGTGAAGTTCGAGTGGGAAAGACAAGAGGTCGTAGTACACGGCGAGGATACAACGTGCACCATGGGCGAAACCATTGTACCTTTCATAGAGACCGCTGATGACAAAGGTCCTTGGGTCTACCAGATTTTCGATAGAGGGTTGGCCAACAAAATTTCTGAAGGAGAAAGCATCCCGCACCCTAGGGTAGCTGCCGCAACAGTCATGATGGTCTCAGAAATGCTGGGTAATGGATTTGTGCCGGGAAAAGGCCTAGGAGTCGAGCTTCAGGGGATTGTCCAACCTGTCTCCCTTCCTAAAAATCTGGAAACTTTCGGATTAGGGTTCAAACCAACCGCAGCAGATAGGAAGCAAGCGCGAAAAATGAAGAAGAGGGTTTGGTTTCTGCCTAAACCAGTGCCACGTCTCTCAAGGTCTTTTGTCAAAGCAAGTGCCAAGGGGTCACCGGTCCCAAAGATTCTAGGACCTTTGATCGGTATAAATGAAGACCTGAATCAGAGTTTTGAGAGGCTATTCGCGGATGTCAGTATGGTGGAAGCTGGAGAAGGTTCCAGCAGAGCAGAGATACAGTTTGTGGGGCCTGAGGCCAAGACCAACAATTGGACAGTTACTCCTCTTCCTGTCCGAGGGAGTCTTGGTAGTAGGCTTTGATTTATGTTTTGTGTGTTTTGTTTTGTCCGGATTATTCAAGGGTGTAATCCAAATTTTACTTTCGTTTTTGTAAAAGTGTGAACCCTTTTATCCCGCAAGTTTAATAAAGTTCTTTTCTTTTGTCCCATTTTAATTTTTGTTTTGTTCTTTTTCTTTCTGAACAATTCTCTTTTTACTGGTTCTAATGACATGGCATGCACAGCGGATCTTCGACCTAGTCTAATAAATCAATCTGAATCCGACTCAATGATGCAAGAGGTCGTTCGTGATGATGAATCTGAATGTGACGAAGGTGAAGCCTTCGAAGAGATAAACCGAGAACTGTGCCAATTTGAAGAGAAACCCAAGCCTAACCTAAATGACACTGAGGCTGTGAATCTAGGAGACGCTGATAACGTCCAAGAGACCAAAATTAGCATCCACATTGAGCCGAATGTCAGAGAAGAATTGATCAAAACCCTCATGGAATTCAAAGATGTTTTTGCATGGTCATATGACGATATGCCTGGATTAAGCACCAATTTAGTGGTTCACAAATTGCCCACTGACCCGGCATACCCTCCCGTCAAGCAAAAATTAAGGAAATTTAAAACAGAGATGAGTGTAAAGATCAAAGAGGAAGTGATTAAGCAGTTGAAAGCGAAGGTCATTTGGGTCACTCGATATCCCGAGTGGTTGGCCAATGTGGTACCAGTCCCAAAGAAGGATGGAAGAATCAGGGTGTGCGTCGACTACCGCAACCTCAACAAAGCAAGTCCCAAGGACAATTTTCCATTGCCCAACATCCATATCTTGATCGATAATTGCGCGGGGCGCGAGATCGGATCCTTTGTAGATTGCTATACGGGTTATCATCAGATCCTAATGGACGAGGAAGATGCGGAAAAAACAGCGTTTATTACGCCATGGGGGACTTACTGCTATCGGGTAATGCCGTTCGGATTGAAGAACGCCGGGTCAACATACATGCGAGCAATGACTGCTGTGTTTCATGACATGATACACAAAGAAATCGAGGTGTACATCGATGATGTGATCATCAAATCTTGGCGTCAGGAAGACCATGTAGCAGACCTAAGGAGATTCTTCCAAAGACTCCGAAGGTATGATATCAAGCTCAACCCGGCCAAATGCGCATTCGGGGTTCCATCAGGAAAGCTGCTAGGATTCATCGTCAGTCGACGGGGAATTGAGTTAGACCCATCCAAAATTGAATCCATCCGAGATTTGCCACCGCCAAGGAACAAAACAGAGGTAATGAGTTTGCTGGGTAGACTCAATTACATCAGCAGGTTCATCGCCCAACTCACAGCAACTTGTGAGCCCATATTTCGGTTGCTGAGAAAGGATGTTGCGGTAGGTTGGACGGCAGAGTGTCAGGAGGCCTTCGACCAAATCAAAGGGTATCTGTCTAATCCACCCGTATTGGTCCCGCCAAAGCCTGGGAAGCCCTTAATTCTTTACCTAACGGTCTTGGAAAATTCATTTGGTTGTGTATTGGGGCAACATGATGACACAGGAAGGAAGGAGCAGGCCATCTACTATCTTAGCAAGAAATTCACAGTACATGAGGTCAAGTACACTCAACTCGAGAAAACATGTTGTGCCTTAACTTGGGTAGCTCAGAAGTTGAAGCACTACCTGTCTTCGTATACTACTTATCTCATATCCCGTTTGGACCCATTGAAGTATATCTTTCAGAAACCTATGCCCACGGGAAGGTTGGCAAAATGGCAAATTCTGCTCACAGAGTTTGATATCATCTATGTGACGAGGACGGCCATGAAAGCCCAGGCGCTGGCAGACCATTTGGCAGAGAATCCCGTTGATGAAAAATACGAGCCCTTAAGAACGTATTTTCCTGACGAAGAGGTGATGCATACAAATGAGTTGGAATTACCTGAGGAACCGGGTTGGAAGCTTTTCTTCGATGGAGCTGCAAACGCAAAAGGGGTTGGAATAGGAGCAGTACTCATTTCTGAAACAGGACGCCATTATCCTGTTACGGCTCAACTACGCTTCTATTGTACCAACAATATGGCCGAGTATGAGGCTTGCATTCTGGGTCTGCACTTGGCTGCCGACATAGATGTCCAAGACGTCTTGGTCTTGGGAGACTCGGACCTCTTGGTACACCAGATTCAGGGTGAATGGGAAACACGAGATCTAAAACTCATACCATACCGACAATGCTTGCATGATCTGAGCAAGCAATTTCGATCGGTGAAGTTCAAACACATCCCGAGAGTTCACAATGAGGTTGCGGATGCCTTGGCCACCTTAGCATCAATGCTGCACCACCCTGACAAAATGTATGTTGATCCTCTGCACATCCAGGTCCGTGATCAGCACGCCTACTGCAATGCCATAGAAGAAGAAGCAGATGGCGAACCCTGGTTTCATGATATCAAGGAATACCTCAGAATGGGGATATATCCAGAACATGCCTCTGGAGACCAAAAAGAGCCCTTCGGCGTTTGTCGAATGGTTTCTTCCTCAGCGGAGGAGTATTGTACAAAAGAACCCCGGATTTGGGATTGTTGAGATGCATAGATGCCAGTCAAGCAATGACGGTTATGGCAGAGGTACATGCTGGAGTTTGTGGGCCACACATGAGCGGATATGTATTGGAAAGAAAGATCCTTCGAACAGGGTGTTATTGGCTCACCATGGAACACGACTGTATCACTTTCGTAAGGAAATGCCATCAGTGCCAGATACATGGAGATTTGATTCATTCTCCACCAACGGAGTTACATACGATATCAGCACCCTGGCCGTTTGTGGCATGGGGCATGGATGTCATTGGGCCCATCGAGCCGGCAGCATCCAACGGTCATAGGTTCATTCTAGTGACCATTGATTACTTCACCAAATGGGTTGAGGCTAAAACCTTCAAATCAGTAACCAAAAAGGCAGTGGTGGACTTTGTCCATTCCCATATCATCTGCAGATTTGGGATCCCAAAAGTGATCATCACGGATAACGGTGTGAATCTTAATAGCAGCCTGATGAGAGAGGTATGCCAACAATTCAAGATTACACACCGCAACTCCACCCCATATCGTCCCAAGGCGAATGGAGCGGTCGAAGCAGCCAATAAGAATATCAAAAAGATACTGCGAAAGATGGTGGAAGGATCTAGACAATGGCACGAGAGATTACCCTTTGCTTTGTTGGGTTACCGCACTACTGTCCGGACTTCCATAGGTACAACTCCTTATTTGTTGGTGTACGGAACTGAAGCCGTAATACCGGCGGAGGTCGAAATTCCGTCCCTCCGAATTGTCGCTGAAGCCGGGATTAATGATGATGAATGGGTCAAAGCTCGATTGGAACAGTTGAGCCTGATAGATGAGAAAAGATTGGCAGCAGTGTGCCATGGTCAGCTGTACCAGAAGAGAATGGAAAGAACATATAATAAGAAGGTGCGCCCCAGGAAGTTTGAAGTAGGGCAGCAGGTATTGAAGAAGATCCTCCCACATCAGGTCGAGGCAAAAGGCAAATTCGCCCCAAATTGGCAAGGGACTTATATCGTAACCAGAGTATTGTCCAACGGTGCTTTGTGTTTGACAGATGTCGAAGGTAGATGTGTCGACATGGCTATCAATTCAGATGCGGTCAAGAGATATTATGCGTAATTTCTTTAATTATGGCAATTTTTGGTTTATTTGTTTGTATTTGGCATTTATTGGATAATGAGATGACGGAGGCAATTCTTTCTTCTATCCAAACACTTTTAACCCCTGCTTCCCCCTTTGAGCCTTAAGTTATTCTTTCATACCCCTCTTTTGGAATCACTAATGGAAAAGACATGAAAAAAAAGAAAAGAAAAAGAAAATAAAAAGAAGGAAAAGAAAAAGGAAGATAAAATCATAAGAAATACAAAACCGTGGGAACTACGTTTGACCTGATTCCTCAAAGAGGATACGTAGGCGCCTCACGGCTCGGTCATAATATGCATCATAATGAATATAGGATGCATAATGTACATAGTGTGCATAATAGGCACAGTGTGCGTAACGCACATAGCGCAACGTAAGTGTAGAAAAATAAATTCCCCAAGCAAGAAAACTGGGGCAGAGGTTATGTTTTAAGTTCCAACAAAGGTCTGATTCCAAAAGTTGTAGCACATCACCCATCAAATTATTTTCATTTTTATAGCCTTTCTTTAACCCCACACCAAAACCAACATCAACGTCCAAAAGACCTCCCGATCAATGTCCAAGAGATACCAAGTCAGGCTAATAAGGCTGAGAATAATACACCGATCCCCAGTAAAGAAGAGATCATGAGACTGGGATTGAATTGATGGTCAAAGGGATCTCCAGAAGAGAGGGTCGTATCGATAACACCCCGATTCTTCAATGAGAGAAATAAAATGAGAGAGTCTTATCGGTGAAAACCTTCACGGGCACCGAAAGGCGATGTAAGATGAGAGATATGAAATGAGAGAGTCTTATTGGTGAAAACCTTCACAGGCACCATAAGGCGCCAGGAGATGAGAGAAAAAAGAGAGTCTCATTAGTGAAAACCCCTCGAAGGGCACTATGAGGCGACAAGATAGATCAACAAAAGCTACCACATTCGAAACGAAATGGACACTCCTTTATCATCCCCAGCAAATCAGACCATCGGGCAAATCGATTGGTACAAATAGACTGGGTCGGGAATCTGTGGTGCACGTCATGATCACGGGGACCAGTCATGTCCTCCAGATAAGTTCTTTTGAGTTTCTTCTCCCACCAAATATTGGTTCAGAAAGACTTTCTCCTTTTTCTATCTTTTATTTCTTTTCCTAAAATTTGTCTTGAAAGGATTTTTCAAAGCTTACTACCAGAAATCGGAGGGGAATTCATCCAATGCAGGATAGTACAAACAGTCTTAAAAGCCGATCCCAGGCAATGCAGTGATCGTGCCCGGCAATTTTGGAGGAAGTAAGCTCCTAAAGGGAGTGGTGTCGGGAGTTAAAAGCAGACTCCCACAGCATGTGCTTAAAGAGAAAGCAGAAAAGGGGATTAATTGAAAGCCAATCCCCAGCAGGCTAGAGACCCCCAGCAGGCAACTCTGCCCACTAATCAATTATGGGGACATAGATCAAGAAAAAGAGAAGAAAGGAAAAATCATCCGCCAGAAAGGCACCCTCTACCACCACGATGAAAACTAATTAAATCCTTTTGTCTGCTGCAGGAAAACAAAGGATTGATGATGGCAGCAAGATGCAACTCCAGGGAAGTCACCAAAAACCGGGGCAGAAAATTTTCTGCCGATTGTAAAAATTTTCTCGGAAGAACGGGGAAACAATTTCGAATACATTTAAGTTCTAGGTCGCCCACCAGTATAATGCGGGAATACATTTAAGTTCTAGGTCGCCCACCAGTATAATGCGGGAATACATTTAAGTTCTAGGTCGCCCACCAGTATAATGCGGGAATACATTTAAGTTATAGGTCGTCCACCAGTATAATGCGGGAATACATTTAAGTTCTAGGTCGCCCACCAGTATAATGCGGGAATACATTTAAGTTCTAGGTCGCCCACCAGTATAATGCGGGAATACATTTAAGTTCTAGGTCGCCCACCAGTATAATGCGGGAATACATTTAAGTTCTAGGTCGCCCACTAGTATAATGCGGGAATACATTTAAGTTCTAGGTCGCCCACCAGTATAATGCGGGAATACATTTAAGTTCTAGGTCGCCCACCAGTATAATGCGGGAATACATTTAAGTTCTAGGTCGCCCACCAGTATAATGAGGGAATACATTTAAGTTCTAGGTCGCCCACCAGTATAATGCGGGAATACATTTAAGTTCTAGGTCGCCCACCAGTATAATGCGGGAATACATTTAAGTTCTAGGTCGCCCACCAGTATAATGCGGGAATACATTTAAGTTCTAGGTCGCCCATCAGTATAATGCGGGAATACATTTAAGTTCTAGGTCGTCCACCAGTATAATGCGGGAATACATTTAAGTTCTAGGTCGCCCACCAGTATAATGCGGGAATACATTTAAGTTCTAGGTCGCCCACCAGTATAATGCGGGAATACATTTAAGTTCTAGGTCGCCCACCAGTATAATGCGGGAATACATGTAAGTTCTAGGTCGCCCACCAGTATAATGCGGGAATACATGTAAGTTCTAGGTCGCCCACCAGTATAATGCGGGAATACATTTAAGTTCTAGGTCGCCCACCAGTAAAATGCGGGAATACATTTAAGTTCTAGGTCGCCCACCAGTATAATGCGGGAATACATTTAAGTTCTAGGTCGCCCACCAGTATAATGCGGGAATACATTTAAGTTCTAGGTCGCCCACCAGTAAAATGCGGGAATACTTTTAGCTCTAGATTTTGGAATCGGTAACCCCACCTGAAGACGGAAGGCTACAACAGAGATCCCCAAGCAGGAAACAACAAAATCCCCAGCGCCAAGAAGCAGAAGGCTGCAAAGGCAAGCGCGATTCAAAAGGAAGAAGGAACGCGTCTAAAAAAACAGTTTGGGAACGTTATAGCACGCCCAACATAACAAACTGTGATACCACTGAAGAAACCATTGGAAGAATTAAAGAAGAGGGCCATGTTCCCAGAAGATCAAGCAAAGTGATGAAAACTGGCATTCAGAAAAGGCGAAGGACCAGCATCATCTCCCAAGCTCGCAAAATAAAGGCATAAGAGGAAAGCGTTAGCCGACAAGAAAGCAGGGCAACAAGAACAAGTTGAAGATAGATGAGATCTCACACTCTAGCTTAGCTTCTTGTTTTTCCTTTCAAGAACAATGTAACAAGGAGATCAGTGAGCAGTAGCATCCTACAGCAGCATGCAACAACGCACAACAACAGCGAGCACTACAGTCACACGGTAGTCCCAGCTACCAAAATTTCCCGAACTACCTTGACCTGATTCCTGTTCAGCCCAGGATATGTAGGAAACCTCTGAAGCAAAGGTTCGGTCAAATCTTTTTCAAAAAATGCTTCACACGGAGTATTCGGACAGGCAAAAATCGTTTGCTTTATCTTTGCGCGAAAACCCTTCGTGTCTTCAGGCAAAGAGGGGCAGCTGTAAGCACGTGATTTTTACTTCACGAGCAATCACTCAAAAAGGAAAACAAAAAATAGTGATAAATGGCCTCACTGTACAATTTGTCGTTTTTTCGTGACAGGTGTTGTTAGTCATGTGTGGATCTGCCCATTTTGCATTTAATCTTACCGATCAAAATACAAAAGCATGTCTGTCAGGGTAGTCAAAATCGTAATTCGGTCGTTTAAAAGAACGAAAATTCAAAAAATATATAGGCGTCGTTCGTTCTAGGTTGTGATTTAACTTGCTTAAATATTTTAATTTGGTGTGATAATTGTGTTGAAGTGTCACATGGTTGTTTGTTTTAATTTCATTTTTTGTTTCATTATTTACTTTTGTTATTTCATTTTTGTTTCAAAATAAGAAAACAAAGAAAAGATTGATTTGGGCCTAGAAAATGAAATAAAAATAGGCCCAAAACCGACCAAGGACCCGGTCCAGACCAGGCCTGCCCAGGCACCTCCCGAAACGACGCCGTTTTAGGCAAGTCGATCTGAGCCGTCTAAGCCTCTCGATCCAACGGTCCACATACGCACCCGTGACCCGACCTGTTTAGACGGTCCAACCCAATCCATCACTTAAACCCAAACGACACCGTTTTAATACCAAACGGCTTCGTCTCACCCCTCACCATCAGATCCAAGCCGTTGAGATCATCTGATTCAACGACTCAGATCTAAACCCCTAGACCATATATAAGCCTTCCCTTACACCCCACGCCCCCTATACAAACACCCCATCCCGTCGTCCCCAAGCTCAAACCCAGACCTCCCATTAGAAACCCTAGCCGCCCCATCTCCCTCGCCATTAAAGCCGGCGGCATGGACGCCGGTGGCCACCTCCTGAACACCCTAGGACCACATCACTGTCCTAAACATGGATCTGCTATCCATTTGCCTCGAATCACCTTCCTTCGTCTCGAATCTTCATTTGAAGATTTGAGTCGAAACTCTGATCTATACCAAACCACCCCATCTTCATACCAGACACTCCCCTGACCCTCCTCGTGACCAAACCAAACTTGGTTTGGTCCGAATCTACCCACAACTCCCCAAAAACCAGATCTGAGAATCCAAAACCTAGAACACGGATAGCCTTGGAATCCAGCCGACCTTAACAAGGGTTCGAGGTCTAATAGACCTTAATCAAGGTGTTCTCATGTGAGAACACCCTGATTAAAGTTTGTTCGGCTTCAAATGGTCAAAGTGGAGTCAGTTTTGGGTCATTTTGGTTTAAACATTTTTCGGTAAGTTTTTCTTTTCCTTTTTGTTTATTCAACTGCCAATTAAGTCGTTAGCATGCTTTGTTGTGTTTGTTTGTTATTTTCTGATAGTTTTCTTAATTTCTTCCATCTCTGTCAAAGACCTGTTTATTTGGTCGATTGTTTTCTGTGTATGATTTAAATGTATCCTGTGATAAGCATGTCCTATTAGGATAGTCGTCGCATAAATAACTTATATAGGTTCCCAGTGATCGACCAAAGTTGTCCGAAGCCCTTTAGGTCCCTGTATGTGTTTGTTTATTTGAACGATTGATTATTACCTGTTATAATTAGTATAGTCGACTCGATAAATGTCGTCGATTAGTTCTCTATAACTAATGGATCAAATAAGCTAATAATTTCACATGACTAAATGAACCATGTCACTGACTGAATGCTCGACATTGCCTGAGATTATCCTATAAACTGCATTACAAAACAGCTAAAAGATTCAGTCTAGGGCAGCTTCGATTTTAAATTTTTCAGAAGTCCAAAATAACCCATTATTGCAGAGGGTCAAGACAGTGATAACCAGGGTTTAACAGGGGTAGTCTGGGGTTTGAAAAGAACAAAAAATGATTAGTTTAAATGAGCTGACAAGTAGGGTACTAATTTGGGATTAAACTAATACCAATGGGGAACAAGACACAAGAGTATGGGGTTTAAAATGAATACTTAAATGAACCCATAACCTTTGATTAAAGAAAAGCCAAGCGTGGGGAACAAAATGGCTGGCATCAAAAGATGCTTAAGCATGGGTTTAAAGGGTATGGGCAGTCTGCAAAATGGAGGATCCAGGCAGCTTGACTGCACTGGTCGATTGGCTTATAAATAGGCCATTTCGGAACTTAAAAAGGGCTGGAATTTTTAGTCTTGAGAGAGGTCTTGTGAGTTTAAAGAAAACTGAAAACATAAGGAAATTTCCAGTAAACATTGTAACCAAACACTGTCTGAAAGCTACATAAGAGTTCATATTGGTCAAGCTGTCTTGGCCAAGTTCTGTTGTTTGCACTGATTGAGCTGCTTGTGATTGTTGAACTGCTGGTGTTGCTGCATTGAACACTCTGTTACTTCTGTTGTTTCATTACTCTCTTCTGGGATTACTTGTTTGGTGCTCGACCATCTGCTGGTTTTCTTTGTTCTGGAAATTGTTGCTGGTTGTCTGTGGACTGTGGAAAACACTTGTGATTGTTGGTTTGTTGCTGTGTTGTTGCTGTGTATCTACTGTTGCTGTGTTTACTGCATACTGCCCAGCTGATCAGTCCTTTCTTCTTTGTCCTCTATACCAGGTACACAACCAATGCACTATCAAATGTAATTGGAACATTGAGCATGAATGCAAAAAGAAAAGACCTGAAGTTGATTTTCATACATAGATTGTTATATTAGATATCATGTACTATATGATAATTTTCATTCCTGTGTTGACAATAGAAGCAGCTTGTATGCCCAGTGTATATCAATATAGATTAGCTAAATGGTAGTTTACATATGTATGCTGATAGGTGAAAATATTCTCAATGAAATAGGTTGCATCTCAGACTTAGTTTACTTTGTAATATGTATTGTAATGTATGCCAAGCATGAAAACTGTACATCATTGGCTAAGTTCTTCCTTTTCTGATTAATGGTCTCATATAACTAGTAAACCACATGTTAAGACAAAGAACACAAAACTTGCAATCTCAACCTCATGAAGGTCGAGCCCAGGTCAAAACAGACCAAGCATGCCCGCATCGAACAAGCAGTGGCCCAGGTCTGGCCCATCACGCATGGGCTGGATTTGGGCCCGTGATTATTTGTTCGGCTGACTGTGCACGCAGCCTCGTTTTTGATTTTTAAGCATTTCTGAATGCTGTTATAGATAACTTGCAAGCACGTAATTAATTAGGACTATCTACTATTTTCAATTAGTAGAGACAAACGCGACAAGAAACGTAGTTGCTATAGGATATCCTTTTAAAATAAGAACGAGATGAGCCTCGACAAAAATAAATAAAAACGCACGAGATGCGAGGCCCTCGTTAAATGTATATTATCGAAGCATTCAGTTTCCAGGATGGGTCGTTTAGCAAATCTCACGGCCCTCCCGAAATAATAACGCGATAGCCTCTTTAAGCGCGTATTTAATAATTTTACCTTCTTAAATTCGGGTGCGCATTTATGTGACCCAAATCCAAATCTCGACGGATTCGAAATGTGTTTCTAATCACGGGTACATTGAGTATGACGTGGTTCGAGATGCATGGCCATGATGTCGCAAATCCTTTTTTTTAAAAAAAAAAATAGAACGAGACGAGCCTCGACAAACAAAATGTACAAAGCTGCGGGGCCCTCTAGATGTATGTATATATTAAAGTATTTAGAATTCGGGATATGCCGTTTAACGAATTTATACGACTTTCCCCAAAATAACAAGACGCTAGTTGCTTTAGGCGCGCCTTTAACAATTTATTTTCCTTAATTCGGGTGCACATTGATGTGACCCAAATCCAAATCTCAACGGAGTCGAAGTGTGTCGACGACCATGGGTATATTGATTGTAACGCGGTTCGAGATACATTTTCACAACGTTGCAATTCTTGATAAAAACAGTAAATGATAAAAGCGGTTAAAAGTTAAATTTTGCACATAAGTCCACACTTGTATAAAATCAGATAATAAAGCCGAATATAACAGTTGAGTGACCGTGCTAGAACCACGGAACTCGGGAATGCCTAACACCTTCTCCCGGGTTAACAGAATTCCTTATCCGGATTTCTGGTGCGCAGACTGTAATATGGAGTCATTCTTTTCCTCGATTCGGGATTAAAATTGGTGACTTGGGACACCCTAAATCTCCCAAGTGGCGGCTCTGAAATAATTAAACCAATCCCGTTTCGATTGTCCTTTAATTGGAAAAAACTCCCTTGCCCCCCGCGGGTACGTAAAAAGGAGGTGTGACATCGACCCGTCGACATGGTCTCCGGAACGAAGTAATGAAAGGAATGGATATAGACAGTCGAATCTCCATTGAATGTGCAGAGTCGACATATGATTCTCACGAATTTAATCAAATCTCCATTGTATGTGCAGAGTCGACATGTGATCCTTACAAGTATATAATTAAACCTCCATAGCATAAACAAAGTCATGTCTTCCTACGGGAATACGATCAAATCTCCAAGAAGAAATGGCCAAGGCCATCGACGTCGACCTCGTTCGAACTGCGGCGGGATTCTACTTCGACGACAGCTCGAAGCAACATCCCAATGGCCAAGGCCATCGACAAAAATATAGGTTCGACCTCGTTCGAACTACGAAGGGATCCTACTTCGACTACAGATCGAAGCAACATCCCAATGGCCAAGACCATCGAAGACAATATAGGTTCGACCTCGTTTGAACTACGAAGGGATCCTACTTCAACGATAGATAGAAGCAACATCCCAATGGCCAAGGCTATCGACGATAATATAGGTTCGACCTCGTTCGAACTACGAAGGGATCCTACTTCGACGACAGATCGAAGCAACATCCCAATGGCCAAGTCCATTGACGACAATATAGGTTCGACCTCGTTCGAACTACGACGGGATTCTACTTCGACGACAGTTCGAAGCAACATCCCAATGGCCAAGTCCATTGACGACAATATAGGTTTGACCTCATTCAGACTACGACGGGATTCTACTTCGATGACAGTTCGAAGCAACAGCCCAATAGCCAAGGTCATCGACAAAAATATAAGTCCAACCTCGTTCGAACTACGACGGGATCCCGTTTCAACGACAGTTCGAAGCAACATCCCGATAGCCAAGGGCATCAATAATATCATGGGTTTGATAAATGCAAGAAAGAACAAGTCGATAAAGTAAATTTTACATTACAGCAAATTATTATTTACACTTGCCCCTACAAACGGGCTCAAGTATGCCCCGTGCAAAAACCCCTAAACAAAAGCAAGTACAAACAAAAACTACACATCATCCTCAGTGGGGTAAGCATCTTTGTACCACAAATCTGAAGCAAGGCGGTTCGCATCATCAGAGTTGATATCATCCCCGTCAGGTGTGAGGGGGTCATACCTGCATGCCTCACGAGATGCACTAGCCTCGGTATGCACAGCCTGAACCTCTACCTTAGTAGCCCATCCCTCAGCGTGAAAAGCCTTATACACATCAAGCCAAGCCTCCGCGTAGACCCACAACTCGTATAAATGACGGGGCACGACCGGATTGGCTGAGGCACGAGACATAGAAGGATGAGAACGTCGACTCGCATCCTCCGCCCTCAACGAGGCCAATTGTCCATTTAGTGCAGCCAGCTCCGCCTCCAGCTCTTTGACACGCCCTTCGAGCCCTGCAACCTCACAACCAGAAGCTTCCTTCTCTTTAGTCAACTCCGACCTAGAAATGTGGAGGGCATCTTCCAAAGATACCGATTCAGAAATAGTTGCCGCTAGTTTATCAATACTGATGCTCAGCTCGCCCTTAAGCCCCTCTACCTCTGTTGCTTTCGCATTTAGCTCAGCGGTCAAACCGGCCACCTTTGCCTGCAAGTCGGCATTTTCGGCCATCACCCCCCTACCCAACTCAAGCTCGCCGTCCTTTACTTTGAGGGAAGCCTCGAGCTCGCTATCACGAGCGACAAATTTCATGAGCTCCTCATCCCGCTCCCTTAACTTTTCAATCTTACACTCTAATTGGTCTTCCCGCTATTTGAGCCCCTCGTGAAACAACTGGAACTCGGGGTCCTGATGATAAATGTCGGCCATCTCCCGATGCTTAGCACGATACTATTGATATTTGGACAACTTCTTCTCATAAAGTCCCGTCCTTCTCCTATCTTGACGCTCTCTCTCAACCTCCATGATGAGGGTCTGACAAAAAAGAGAAGGGCGGAAGTTAGAAACAAAATACAGAATGACGATTACCGCACAAACCCAACGACGAAAAGGGAAGGAAAGACACCGACGTGCCGGACCATACCAGTGACCTTCTAAGAAAACTCCATGTCGCTCATCGCCCTAAGCGTCTCGCTTTCAGGAGCGGCACATAGAGGAGCTAGGGTAGGCACCACCTGCTTGCTATTCAGCAGCAAGTTGTAGTCCCCCAAAACGACCACATGACGGTCAGATCCATCCATCCTAACCTCCACATGGGTATGGCGACCCACGAACTCATTAACATCCCCTGGGTCGATATCCGAACCTGAGCCGCCACCCTCAACACGATGTCCTCCAACTTTGGACGATGCACCACCCTCAACAGAGCACACTGAACCAGCTCCTGGGCAAACTCTTTTCACTTGGGGAGATCTCCCCGACAAAATGGCGTCGGCCATGAATACGGGCACAGGGGCTATCCGGGACGCCCTGCTTCTATCAACGTTCGTAGCCACGCCCTGCTTCTATCAGCGTTTGTAGCCATGCCTTTCCCAAGATCCAGCCTCCTTCTTTTCCTTGACAACGACTCATCCCTGTTAGAGGATTCATCCAAAGGATGTGAGGCCGGTACCGAAGAAGCCTCTTCCCTCGCGGCCACAACTCGAGATGGATCTCCCAATTGAATAGGTTGAGGACGACCCTCTCAAACAGACTCACTCAAGACAAACTGTGTATATGTAGTAGCAACGTCTTGTCGAAAGGCGGGGACTGGCTCCCTTCGCCTGTAAGCTCCTCGACCTGTCATCACAAAGGGTCGTACCATTAAATAAGGTCGCATGGCCAATGAAGCAGTAAGTAAGACATTTACCAGAGGGAACTTTAGGGCCGTAACGCTTCACGAAGGCGGGCCAAGTTCGAGTTCTATTGCATGAGGCAACAGACGGGCTACCCAATCCCTGATATCCGCAATATGGTGAGGCAGACGGCCCATAGCTGCAAAACAGCAAGAAAAATAAACCTTACAGTGAATACAGAAGAAAGGGAACAAAACGAGTGACGACACTTACGAGCCTCGTTCCACCACTCTAGGAATCTGGCGGAGTCAGAAACGACATGCTCGATCTTGACAAAGAAGTATTTGTGCCAAAACTTGCGGCTTACCCGGTCATCCGTCCCAACCACCAGCCTTTTCGTGCCACGAAGCCTCAAATGCACCATGGTACCTGTCACACCTCCTTTCTACACACCCGAAGGTAGTATAAGGGAGTTTTTCCAATTTAAGTGACATTATTCGAAATGGGATTAATTCAGAGTCGCCACTTGGGATGGTTTGTTTTCTGGTGTCCAAGTTACCGGTTTATTTTTAAATCCCAAATCGAGGAATATTTCGACTTTCCTTTTGAAGTTTGCGAACCAGAAATTCTGAGTAAGGAATTCTGTTAACCCGAGGGAAGGTGTTAGGCACCCCCGAATTCCGTGGTTCTAGCATGGTCGCTTAAACTATCATAATTGGCCTATTATCTGATTTTAAAACATGTTTTAGCCTATGGTATAATTTTAAATTATTAACCACTTTTAATTAATTTTAGAAAGATTCAACGTTATCTAAAACACATCTTTGAACCACGCCACATGAAATGCACCCGCGGTCCACGATACATTTTATTTAACGTTGTTGAGATTTGGATTTGGGTCACATGAAATGCACATCCGAGTTTAAGGAAATTGATTTAAATAGCGCGCCTAAAGCAACTACGCACTTTCAAGTTTGCGAGGGCCACAGAAAATTCAACTAATGGCACACTTCGATTTTTTAAAGAGCTAAAATTAATTAAGGGCCATGAGCTTTGGAATTTTATTTGGCATGACACACCTCAAATTATTTCAAAAGGTTTTATTATTCGAAGTTGTTATAATCGGGTTACATGAAATGCACACCCGAATTTGGGAATTAGGTATCATGACTATGTCACGGGAACCGTGCCCATAGTCACGATGATTATTATTAATCGCGCCTATAGCAACTACTATGTTCTGAAATGCCAATCTTGTTGGAGGCTGCAGTGTTTGTACTACTGACGATAATCAGAAAGCCAACTGTTTATCTCGTTTTACATGGTATGGTATCAGAAGAATAGTTGATGTAGGATCATTTGTCTTTTTTATTTTCAAGATCATATTTGCAGTAGGATTGGGAGTGCTAGTGATTGGGATAGAAGCGAAACACAAGTCAAGAATTTTGTGTGGTTTTATACATCACAATTACCTATCCATTGGTGGAATTCTGTGTTTTGTTCATACCCTCTCACAATTATTCAACACTTGTATAACCCATATAGCCTAATGTTCATTTTAAATTTTCAAGACTTTGAATAGCTTCAGAAACATAAGAGATGATCAGGTTTTGTTTTATTATAAACTAAGTAAAAAAAAGTTTCATACGTTCATATCAAAGTATAACCGAATGCATCATTTACAACTGGGTTTGTTCATGAAAAAGAAACTACTCCCTTTGTGAAAAGAAAAATGAAAGGATGATACACTGTTCAAGATCAAGACATCTAACTATTGTTATATATAGGCAATGATTCCTTAAGTACTGTAAATAAACAATTTGCAATATAAAACATCACATTTGACTCAAACCATGAAGATATGCCTAGATATATTTGGCTAGTCGCTATAACCCAAAATACAATCATTAGTGATTTATTTTAAACTAATTTCGCACAAAAAAGAAACAAACTGAATTCTGTGTGTTCTCATGTCAAAATTCAGAATCCAAGGAAATTCGAACAATGTCCAAAAAGCACGGACAATTATTTATGAATTCACCTATATCCTTATTTCTGAGTATATTCGGTACAATTCGAATTTGAGGTTAAACAATGAAGGAATATTCAGCAAACATATAGATGAACGAACTGAGGCAAATTTTATAATGCTAGAACATCCGTATGGCAGTACAAAACCTGAGACTGAAATTAATACCTGGATCGGAAGGAAACAAAGCTGACACAACTAAATAAAAGCTAGTTGCCAGAAATCTAGAGATAGAAGATGAATCCAACAATAGAAACAACCACGAACCAACAATAGCAACTAGAGCACAAGTCCATAGCTCTGAAACAGATAACCCAGCAGATTCGACAACTTCAACAGCTGAAACCGTTTGGAGAAACAGCTTTGGGCGACCCCTTCCCCTTCCTCTTTTTTTTTCGTTTCAAGCATGGACCTTTTTTTTAACTTTTGAATTCAAACGAAGGCCTGCTAATAAGACTTCAACAAATCGGAAACATCGACGGGCGGAAACTCGAACCTCGACGACATAATAGACTTTGGACTCGACCTTTTCGAACTCCTTTTAAATTCAGCTGAAGGAAACAACCATTTACCGATTTTTGGTGACTGTTTTGGGTTGATTTTAATGACTACTTTGACTGGTTTTGGGGTGGAAACGAAGAAGCAAGGGGGATTAGGGTGTATAAGGGTTAAGGAAGAAGAAGCAACGGCTGGTTTCTTGGGTCCTAGGTCTTAGGTCAGTGAAAAATGGGGGAAGGGATGGTCTTTTTTCGGTCTTATCTCTAATGTGTGTGTACGATTTTTCTTTTCTGATTTTTGAGACTCAGGATGAGATCAGGAAAAGAGGGGAGTAGTTCTTGGTTCTTGAAGAATATGAACAGGGGAGGCGTCTCTTTTTTTGTTCTCCACGGCGCTAGGTGTTAGCTGTTTTAAGTGTACGTACTATTATATATGGGTAGGGATTAGGTTAGGGGTATGGGCCTAGGAATTATGGGTTTGGTAATTATGGACTAGGTCCAAAAATTAAGCCTAAAAATGGGTTGCTCGAGCCCAAGTTCTATTTTTTCCCCGCGAACGAGATTAAAAATGCGATCTCATTTATTAATTAATCCTACTTAAGTAAAATAACTATTAAAAGAAGACTGACTGTTAAAATAAACTATATTTTTTTGATATTTTTTCAAGATTAAAAATGACTACAAAACATTAATGAACCTATTTTTTGTAATTTTCGTTTCTTGTAATAAAATAAAAGTAAAAGAGTAAAAATGAGTTAAAATAGCTATATTAAGCCTAAATTAAATATTTACGTGCTAAAATATGAAAAATCTTGGGGAAGGTCAAAAATCACATGTCTACAGTACCCCTGAGGAAGCTAGGCGTGAATAGGTGCAAAAGGTGGTGGACGGAAACGCTACATTCCGCCAACCCTGCATACTTGGTCAATAGTAGAAGCACCTTGAGCGTATATGGTGAAAGTTGTGCCGGGCAAACTTGGTAGAATCTACAGAATTCTTCCGCTAAGGGGCAGAGAGAAAGAGTATAGTCGATCATAAAAGGGTACTCATAGAAAGCGCAATACCCAGGTCTGTGGACGTCCACGTAATCTCTCCCCGCCGGAACTATTTCCATATGAGCAGGAATGTCATACTTTATACGAAGGGCATCGATATGGACCTGCTCCATCTCAGAAAATACGGGGTTCGGGGTAAGAGGGGGATCTTTGAGGAAGTCACTCCGGGATAAGGGGTGTCTCGGTAGTAACTCCTCCACCGTAGTAGCGCGGTCACCCTCTTCTACCACCATATCTCCGTCGTCAGAAGGAGGCACCGTGGACGACGGGGTGGCTTCAGGAACCTCTTCACGAAAGCGACGAGACCTCGGCATGATATCGTTCAAAGGAATACCAACACAAAGGGAGGAAGGAAGAAGAAGCTTCAGGTGAGGAACGAAAGAAGAAACAAAAGGATATGAGAGCAAATGAGGAAGAGTGAAAGAGGTTATCAAGAGAGAAATGACTAAAGTTTTTCGGAAAATCAAATCATTCACCTATTTATAGGGTTGGGTGGCACCAGAATCGAGGCGGCAGGTCTCAAAGCAGCGCAAGAATCGAAGCACCAAGCCGTCAATCCCTGCCTCGAAAACCTTCGTAATGATGATGCACATAAAGCTGACATCACTTCCCGGTAAAGTGTACCACTCGGTGTTTTGCTGAACATGATGACCATTTCCTGTTGGCCACGTCGTAACGTTTCAACAAGTCAAATTTCTCCAAAAGAATGCACGAAGTCCGCTCATCGAGGACGCATCCGGTCGCAACCCCGACGAGCAGAGGGACTAACTGTATGGGTCCAAATTTGATCGACCACGACCTACAACGAGTACGACAAACGACGGGGTATCAAATGTGCACGACATCACCCTTCGTGCTTTATCACTCTTCCTCACCATATGAATCATATAAATGTGCACGGCATCACCCTTCGTGCTTTATCTCTCTTCCTCACCATATGCATCAATATAAATGTAAATGTGCACGACGTCATCCTTCGTGCTTTATCACTCTTCCTCGCCATATGAATAGTATTAATGTAAATGTGCACGACATCACCCTTCGTGCTTTATCACTCTTCCTCCCCATATGAATAATGTAAATGTGCACGACATCACCCTTCGTGTTTTATCCCTCTTTCCTCACCATATGAATCATATAAATGTAAATGTGCACGACATCACTCTTCGTGCTTTATCACTCTTTCCTCACCCAAACAATAGAAACAACAATATCCCGGCAAGGGAATCAACAATAGAAACAATAACATCACGGCAAGAAAAACAATATCATAAGCAAAAACATCCCGGCAAGGGAAACAATATCATAAGCAACAACATCCCTGCAAGGGAATCAACAAGTACATCATAGGGTCACGGAAAAACCAAGAAGCACGATAACCTCAACAAAACAACAAGACATAATAAGCATGTGATAACTACACCGGTAACCACAACAATTGGACATGTAACATATTTGCACGAAGTCATAGAAGAACTCACAATCAAGAAGTATCCAAAACTATAAGGAAGGCAATCACTTCAATTAAGGCAATTAAGGGTCAATGTAACACGTAAGAATTAGAGGAATGTTTACGACAAACGACGGGGTATCTTCGAGTCGACGTCCCGAGGGAGACGACCTTAGGGCAAAAGAAGAAACTGTACGACCCCTGTAGTAGAGTAAGCCCATTATGGGACATTAAGAATATTAGGTCGAATATTTCTTGTATTTTGTTTCTTATAATTTAGAAGAGTCTCTCTCTAGTATATAAGGGGGACAAAAACCTTGTAATAGGGCATCGATACTCTGGGAAACTTACCATTCTTGAATGAAAAGAAACTTAACAACCACCTCCTCTTCATCTATTATTATTCATTCTAGAGATATTATCTTCAGCTAAGATTTACTCATTCATCTTCGATTGATTTATTCAAAAGGTTTTAACACCTTTTGAGTCAAAGAGTGCTCACTAGGGAAAAAAGTTTCCTCGGTATTATACCAAATATCTCTCTATGTTAATTTTTTGATAATAAACTTAAGCAACTGCGACAATTATAAATGATATCTAAATTCTTTGCAAGCCAGAAAGGAGTAATTAATTTGATAAACGCAGAGATAAAGGAAAATAGAAAGTGATTAATAAATCCCCAGTTTCCTTGTACTCTTCAAAATATCAAAAGTACAGTCAACTGACTCATTTAACTGATTTTTTTTAAAAGCAGAAACTAAATTCCACTGCGGATAAATTCCTACAACTAAAGTAAATATATCGAGCCCAGTGAAATATTAATTTATGAAACTTTCAAAGGATAAAATCTTCATTTACTCTTTTACCACTCTGATTATCCATTCGTAAACCACACTTTCTGGCCTGAAGATGAAACTGAGCCACCGCCGCTAATAGCTTCACCGCCTGCTTCGGCGGCAAAATATCTAGAACCTTCCTCACCGCCGATCCTCTTAGATGCTCCGCTGCTTCAATCATCGCCATCATCGACTGTTTCAACCCATCAATTATAGTTTCCAATTCCGAAGCTTCCCCATCAACAAGCAATCCCCCTCTTTTCATCAGCTCAAATATCGGCGGCGCCGCCACGCTTTCTTGAACCTTCGCCATTCCTTTTTCAATTGCCTGTTCGAAACATTATACAATTAAGTAATTAATTCCGGCAATTGTTAAGATTTTCAATTGCCTGTCACACAATTCAACGTAATATCAGATTAGATTTTAAAAAGAATTAAAATATTTTCACATGTTTGACACATAAAATATACTAACTAGGCTAATTTACCTTCTCGTCTCTTTTAATCTCTGATTTTAGCTTCTTCAATTTTTCGCCTTGGTCTGGTGTTAATTCTTGGCCTATTGAGTAATTAATTGTAGGAAAGAGCATAGAAGGTTTAAAACCAGCCATCCAAAGAAACGTTCTTTCTAAAGAAGTATACCAAGGTGGAGAATTAAGAAAAAATGTATCTCCATTAGTTGCCTTGAATTTTTCTTGATAATATTCTTGGTAATGATCCAAAACTTGTGTCACCAATTTGCTGCTGCTGCTTCTATTTTCTTCTGCTTCTTCATTGAAGACATCATATGAGGCTGAGACTTCATTTAGTTTTTCAAGAAAATTTTCTAGTTGGATTAGCCAATTTTCGTAGTAGGTATCAATATTGGCTTCAAAAGAGGGATTTTTTGAAGTAGAGGTTGTGGCCATTTTTGAAATTTGGAAGTGGCGTTATGCTTGGAGGGAACACAAGTGTAATATGGCTATATATATATATATAGAAAGTATTTAATTATTTTTTGCATGTTTTCTTGGTCGGTTAAAGTTTATTTTTTTTTTTAAAAAAAATGTTGATTTTAATATAAAAAAGAAGAAGAGGGATTTTAAAGATTTTCTTTTTTTTTAAAAAAAAATCATCTTAGGAGTTAAGATTTTTGTGTTGTCAATAACTAGAGTTGGTGTTTGAGGTGGTGCTTCATGCTTAATTGTTGATGGCGGTTTGTTTTTATTACTATATTTTTGGTTCAGAAATGGACATAAGTATTGGTCTACGTGTGACTAGTGCTGTTTCCTTCTGGGACACACCACGAGTGGAACGCGTTAAGACATTCTTTAGATAGTATCTTTTGGGTACGTTTAAAGCAAGGATATTTCACTTTAGTACCCACGTTTTTTGAGGAAATTAAGTTGCACGTCATATGATTTGTAAGATTTAAAACTATGGACTTTTGTGCTGTAATTGTACCGCTACTACAACTTGCTTAGTAAGGTTTCAAAGTTGACCATTCACTCAATTTAAAATACACTAGAAAAGGGAACTCTTGTACCGCTGCTCCAACTTGCTTATTAAGGAGTCGTTTAGCAGAATGTATTAGATAAAATAATATAGAATTAGTTTTGTATATTAATAAAATTTTGTTTGGTAGATATTTTAAACCGATACATTAGTTATGCAGGTATTGGTTATATATTCTATTTGGTATTATCTTATGCATAACTAATGCATAGAAAATAATGGTATTAGCAATGCAATGAGTTTTAATGCATGCATTAGCTTAGTTAAAGACAAAATTGGCCTTCAAAATTTATGCTTGATTAAAATATGCTAGTTAATATATTAATGCAAGTATAAAATAATCCAAATAGTGAGAAATAAAATTATATCTCTAGTAACTAAATAAATACTTAACATATTTCCTTTTTTATAAATAAATATTTGGTTATATATTATAATATAGGTAGACAAATCAAATAATTTTTTTAAAACCTTTTCATATAAAAAAATTTCTCAACATATGTTTCTTTTAAAAAATTAGAGTGATGGACCGGTTTTGAGGGCATTTTTGTAAATAAACAATTCTTTTAGAAATTGTGCAATGCTTTAATACATCAAACCAAACAATGGATAAGAAATATGTTAGCATAACTAATACCAGCATAACTAATGCAAGCATAACTAATACTAGCATTACTAATACACATATTCAGCATTATTCTTATGCACCCTACCAAACGACCCTTAAGGGTTCAAAGTTGACCATTCACTCAATTAAAAATACACTAGAAAAGGGAACTCTTGTAGTTTTCGCTCATACTGTAAAAGAGAAGAGTGAGGGGCGGAGCTAGTCGATTCAGATTCGGACGAACTCAGTAATTTCTGTTAGATAATATATTTATATTAAAAAAATATTTATTTATTTATTTATTTAATTACAAAGCCAAATATTAAAATAAATTATAGATTCAGTGACAAGTTCAAAACTCACAAAATTCAAATCGTAACTCCGGTTACGTCATGGGATGAAGGCCAGGCTCCACCTAAGAAAACTAGCTAGTGCCCCACACACACCTTTTTCTATTACTATTGTGTACGGATAAAATTGAGAATAAAAGTTATCCCTGATTTCCCGATAAAAAAACGTGAGGGAAGCACGATCTGGCATGACCTCGTGTAAAGTTGAGGGTCCACGTCTCAAAGTCCAGGGAGGACGAATGGTTCACCCGGGACCGGATACTGCCGAGCCTCGCAGAGTGAAGAACCGAGACAAGGGAAAAAGCGGTTAGGCACGTTAAACGGGGAGCCGTAATATCCGCCCTCAACCGGATGTTACGGTGCAAATCCCGCCCGATATCAACTGCAGATCAATATTTACTGGAAGGAGAGGATTGTTTTTACCTTATTTAGACTCGTACTAGGATTGAAATTCCCCTACTATATAAAAGGTGAACCTTTTCATTTTAAAATCACTGTGGGCACGCATATCAAAACAATAAAAGTTTATTTTTGTTCTCTAACTATTGTTCAAAGTGTTCTTCAGCTGCTTATTTACCTAGTTGCAACCGACCTCGTATCGAGGGCTCAACCAGGGTCAACTTTCAGTGTTCATCCAAAGGCCAGGCTTAATTGTTCATCACGTTTGGTTTGATCATTTTATTTCTCTTTACTTTAATTATTTTCTGTTCATAGGTCATTCGTATTTAATTAAATCACGTATCCTTTAAACCACATACAAATTTAATTGTTACTTATTTTATGGATAAACAACTACATATATTATATTTAATTCCTCAAATGATTTGCTCTAAAAAGAAATAATATGGATCGTAGGTCGATGCACAAACCGAAAGAAAGCAATTAGAAGAAAAACATATGTTACGATGTTATGCAATCAACCTAATAAATATACTTTATCATATTACTCCCTCCGGTCCACAATAAGTGACCAATTTTTTTTTTTTATTTTGGTCCAAAATAAGTGTCCATTTATATAATCAAGAAAGAATTCAATTTGTTTTTACAAGATTACCCTTATGTACATAACCCTAATTTTTTTTTTACTTCTCACATGAAATATTTAATTAAGGGTGGTTTAGTCATACTAGGTAATTTTGTATAGAGTTTAATATTTTCTTAATTGACGTGCCAAAAATAAAGTGGTCACTTATTGTGGACCGGAGAGAGTATGATTTTTTGGGCTTCATAATTATCGATTTGGTAACACTTCAATCTTAATGCATAATGAACGGAATTTGTGCTTCTCTATCTTAATACCAAACGAATTAAAATTTATGCTTACAAATGTAAGTTTTTCAATACGGGTTTTGATCCTTATCTTCCTAATTGTCTTTACGTTGGTATAATAATATTGTTGGGATTTAACTTAATAAATGTATATAGCATTCATGTACACAAATAATCATTCATGAATTACGAATCTTATTTCAAAGTACTAATTTATACATAGATGAATCATTCATTAACCTAAGATAAATTCATGACATTGGTCATGTATGTTTGAATAAATTTGGTAAGATACATAACTTTTGATACGGTATAATCCGATAAACTAACTACTTTTTGCTACAAACACAATAACTTTTGGAAAATACACAAATAGTTATTATACTTAATAATCAATACACTTTGCATGACTTTAACCTCCAAAAATTCCAAATGCATAATACACAAATTATTATGTCATGTATGTCATATTTTTCGAACTTTATATGCAATATCCAGATATTTAACTTTTTATATAACTTGCTAGATAATTAACAGTATGACGTGTGAAATCTTTTTGAAGTTATTCACCCTCATAAAACAATCAATTCTTAAATATTTGCAAAGACTGGTAAAACCCAAAATGCGATGGCGAAGCTCATTAAAGAATCCTCTTCTAAAGTGTAAAAAGAAGAAGACAAAAAAGTAGAGCCGTCAATATGGGCTGGGCCGGGTTAGCCCAGCCCAGTCCAGTCCACGTGGGCTTTAGCAATTGACGGACTGGACTGGGCTAGCCCACCATTTTGATGAGCCTTATAATGGTCAGCCCACCCCAATCTTATGTGGGCCGCGGACCCCCACGGGTCAGCCCATCATTTTTAAAAATATAATTTTATATTTTTTCTATAAGTTCTGACCTAAAAGAAGATAATTATTTAAAAGTTAAAAAATATCTTATTGGAAAAAATTCGCAAAACTTAATAACTTTTTATATTGTTCCAATATATCACAATAAATACTAAAAAAAGTAAAAGACAGGACTATATTTCATTCACTAAAAGTCAAAGCTTAAAACAAACTATTCAAGAGAACGTTCATGATGCTTATGAGATATCCAACACATTATCTTCATCAAACACATTTGAATCCGCTTGTGACAAGGTTGTCTTAACTTCTTCACTTTCATATACAATTTATATGCAATATTAATTAGTTAAATAATTAAATTTTAAAAATTAATAATATTTAAATTCACATAAAAAAAATATTACCAGTTTGAGTTCGAAAAAACCTGTGCAGCCAATTTCAAGTAGTAACAACATTTTCATAATAAATGCAACTTCTGTACTTTGTAAGAACACGTCATCAATGCTAAATGTTGATTTTGATGGTGCAATGACAATAAGAATGCTAAGTACATCACGCACCATCATTGAAAGATCGGGATGTTTTCTAGAATGGTCCTTCCAATACATGACGACATCATCTCTTGAAACTTCTCAAGATCAGGTTTTGATTCCTCTTAGTAAAGATCCAATTCTGACTTTCCATCTCTAAAAGCAGTATATTTTTTATTTTTTATATATTTTAAATAAATATTTTATTAGGCCCACGGGCCGGCCCGACCCACTCTCAGTCAATCCTCACGGGCCACAGGCTTACTCGGGTCGGGCTTAAAAGCCTCATTTTTAAACGGGCTCCAAAAATTCTAGCCCAGCCCTGCTAAATCACAGGCTGGGCTAGGCTAGCCCAATGGGCTAAGCCCATATTGACGGCTCTACAAAAAAGGTATCAAATTCATATATGTTATGAAATATAACTCATAGTAGCAATATGGAACAAGGAAATAAAAGCAATTTAGTAAAACATGAACAAGAAATGGAGATAGAGAGAAGGAAGAGATTTTCTTCTTCAATTGTGTGTATTTTCCTATATATTACAAGACCTTTATATAGGCATGAACAGTGAAGAAAATATGTCATGGAATATGTCATTGAACATAGAAAATATGTCAGTGAATATGTCATTAAGCATTTGACATGAAGATCATAGAGGAAGAGTAGACATCCACTATAATATGATATCTATCATAACACTCCCCCTTGGATGTCCATAAATAATGTGCCTCGATAAAACCTTATTAGGAAAAAACCCTATGGGAAAAAATCCTAATGAAGGAAAAAGAGTACACATATTTAGAAATACACCTTTTGGTTGCCTCGTTAAAAACCTTGCAAGGAAAACCCAGTGGAGCAAAACCTTGTAAGGAAAAAAGAGTACACCGCGTATTAACTCCCCTTGATGAGAGCAGCAGTTCACATCCTTTAGCCTTCGCATCCCAATCTTGTACACCAGTTTCTTAAAGGTTGACGTCAGTAGAGATTTGGTGAACAAATCAACCATATTATCACTTGAACGAATCTGTTGCACATTGATATCACCATTCTTTTGAAGATCATGTGTGAAAAATAACTTTGGTAAAATGTGCTTTGTCTTATCTCCTTTTATGAATCATCCCTTCAATTGGGTTATGCATGCTGCATTGTCTTCATACAAAATTATGGGTAGTTTGTCACACTTCAACCTACATTTGTCTCGGATAAGATATATTATAGACCTCAACCAAATACATTGACTTGCTTCATGAATAGAAATTATCTCAGCATGATTAGAAGAAGTAGCCACGATTGATTGTTTAGTCGATCGCCAAGATATGACAGTGCCTCCACATGTAAACACATAGCTTATTTGATATCAAGCCTTGTGTGTGTCAGATAAATACTCTACATCGGCATAACCAACAAGATCAGGATTGCAATCATTGCCATAAAATAAGCCCACATTGGTAGTCCCTTTTAGATAACACAATATGTGTTTGATTTCACTCCAATGTCTCCTTGTAGGAGCAGAGCTATATCTTGTTAAGACATTAACTAAAAATGTTATGTCACGCCTTTTAGTGTTAGCAAGATACATTAGTGCATCAATTGCACTAAGATATGGTACTTCAGGACCAACAAGTTCTTCATTATTTTCATGAGGTCGGAATGGATCTTTATTTATATCGAGTGATCTCACAACCATCGGGGTACTAAATGGATGTGATTTATCCATATAAAATCGCTTTAAAATCTTTTCAGTGTATGCTGATTGATTGATAAAAAAATCATCTTTCATATACTCAATTTGTAGACCAAGACAAAATTTTATCTTTCCAAGATCTTTCATTTCAAATTCTTTCTTTAAATAGTTTACTGTTTTAGGAAGCTGCCTGGAGTTGTAATGATATTTGAATCAACAGCATACACAAAGATTATAACAAATTCAAATCCAGATCTTTTTATAAAGATACAAAGACAAATTGAATCATTCTTGTACCCTTCTTTCAATAGGTACTCACACAGGCGATTATACCACATGCGCCTTAATTGTTTCAATCCGTATAAGGATTTTTGAAGCTTTATTTAATAAATTTCTTGGAAACATTAATATGCTTCAGAACAATTTTAATCCTTCAATGATTTCCATTATACACATATCAAGTTTTCATGTATTGTCAGATTAAAACCTGAAATAATTATATCCACCATAAGAGAACATGTCTCCATATAATCAATGTGAGGATATTTACTAATTTTCTTGTGACACAAGTCGTCTTTATGTCTATCGACATGAACTTTTTGCACAAGAACACATTTGTACCTCCATTGGCTTTATACTTTCAGGTGTTGGGACTATCCGCCCAACTTCACATTTTTTCTAGTGAAGTCAATTTTCATTGCATATTTTTCATTTGGCCAATCATTTATCTGTCCAAATTTCATGACAGATTTGAGCTCAAGATCCTTGTCAATATTAATAATATTGAGCGCTACATTATGTTAACAATATCGTCGACGATTATTTTATATCGATTCAATTATTACACAATAAAGACATAACTTATTGAGATCTCTTTATCTCATTATTTTCAGTTACTTGAGTCTCTCACATGAGGTCTTACGAAGTGTTATGTCGTGATGCTCTTCTAGAGCAATTGCCTCCTTATTATGACCATCTTGAACATTTGTCCCTCCCCTTCTTCAAGGAGTTTTATCTTTGGAACCGATTGGTCTGTTACGCTTCATGCGTGCCATAGACTCTGTCCCTCATGGACTTTATTCTATTTGGAGCATTAACAGCTGAAATATGACATTTAGCTTTGGGTCAGCAAATGCATTTGGCAATAATTTATAAATTAATTATCACTTGAACTTCAAGTTCATATTTTCTTGTACGAGGATCTATATGTATTCATAATAATTCATTTCACGTATCACTTTCTTAGCTATCCATTTTCTCCCCCTAATGTTGGGATCACCAATACATTTCCCAACCTTCTTTGGGAACCCATCTTTGTGCATTGTGGTGGCATAATTAAATCATATAGCACATTCATATTTCTATATAGAAATTATTTGGTTCTTGACCCTGAACCGATTGTGATAGGGAGAAATTTTCATAACTTGGCTAGATGCGTACAAGTGCTGGTGTATATTAAATAATACATCTCATACCAAATTTTATTTTTGGGAGTTTTGTTCTCATAACCAATGATTTAGCTATAATTGGAGGCATACAATTTCCGCTAAACCAACTTGGATTTAAACCAGTATTATCAAGATAAATCATCATAATTTATATTTTGGAACTGTGCTCTAATAATTTGAGCAAGCAATCTTGCAAAAGTCAAATTGCAAGTTGATAACAAATGCACATGTGACCATAGAATAGATGCATCTATTAAAATCATATAATAGTAAACGGTCTACATGGCATGTGACTTGGCCTATATATTTATCACCTTTTATTCGTTCCCGAAATCAAGGGATTCAATCCCAACCTTAACTGGTATATCATGAGAATAAGCAGCACAAGAGAATTCTTGAAGAATCTTCTATTCTTCAATATATGTCAATGTAATTCTTAATTAAGTTTTTGCATCATAATTGAACCGGGATGGTCAACTGGTCATGCCAACTAATATTTATTTTAGTAAACCTCTAGTTTACTTGTGACATATAATTCCAGCATCATGCTTATATTTGTGTAGTACAAATAGAAAGAAAATCGGGTAATCTTTCATATTTACCCGATATGATTATAGAAATATGAAATCTTCCTTTCATTTATAGTCTCAATATGCCAATCACTTTGACTTATACATTTGAAATTCAAAAAGTTTCTTTTGAGACCTTACAATATCAATGTCATGAATAATTTTATTCATCCGGATAGTAACAAATTAATTTTTTCGGAGCTCTTAACAACTTTTGTACTATAAGATCTTTTATCATACCATTCATATGGTAAATGTCTCCTTCACTGAGAAAATTATATCATAATAAATTGTCATGGTCAAAATTATCATAAGCAAAATCATTTCTTGCTTTAATTTTGCCTTTAATAATTTTTTATAAGGCATGCTAAAATATTTTGATGTAACACATGTACAATACCAATGACATATTCATGTAACCACACAATAATATTTATTCTCTTTATTTCACTCAAACCTCCCTTAAAGGTGAGTTGTGTGTTATTCATCCAATCATGCCTTGCATGTCTTTGTTCATTACTTTTATCACATATTACCACATTCACCTTTAGGAATGGGTCAACATTCTTAATGCTTATCACAAGTCACATTCTATTCAAGGAATGGATCATAATGAGAGATGTGTTTCATACCAATTTGATGGTAAACATTGCCTTCACATTTTGAAGGACTATTTTGAGAACCCTTATTGTTCTCCTTTTATAATCATTGTGATGATTATTATTATTTGGAACGGTCACGTTCATTGTTCAACCACTTGTCTTCATTTAGACTTATTTTGCACTGCTACCACATTCACTTCAAGAATAGAGCTAATCAAGTGGGACAATCTTCATGCCTTTCATGAAAAATACATTATTTTTCTTTAGTCATCATTATATCATCAATATGGTACATTGGGACTCAAACCCAATGTCTTACCAATATAAAGGCATGTTAGGCCATAATAAATTGGGACTCAAACTCAACTCTTATCATTATGGAGCATCAGGACTTGATCCCGATGCCTTACCATCAATCAATGGCATAATAGGCTAAACAAGATTGAGATTCATTCTCAAGCCTTAATTTAAATCACATGCCAATAAAGTTGTACACAACTAATTTGCAACTTAACAAATCAAATTTGTTTTCTTAAATAAATGTACAAATCTCAAATCAGCGTAAAGCTTTATCAATTATTTGTAGCATCTATATGAAATACAACCGTTTGTAGTCAGAATATTTTTTCTAAATTCTATTAGAGTTTAATTGGATCATAAAATCATTGTCATAATATTTATTGAGCCTCTCTCGAAAATATTGTTGTTTTCGGGGTATACCCTACCTATTGGATTTAATTTAACGTCATGACTTTCCTTCACTCAATTCAACCAAACAATTAGTGAATAAATTTATCAAAAATACAACATATAGGTAACAACACATATATAGTACTAATATATAAATTCAGCATTTATATTACCTGAAAAGTGACATTATAGATAACAACTTACCAGTTGTAGCTTATGCATCATTCATATAAAATTCTTGAAAATGGTAAGTCAGTAGCAAGCATCAAGTAAATCATGGATACTCGAAAATACCTCTTCTAGTAGTCATACTAATCACTGTTTGCTTTCAAATGATACGACCATAAATTATGAAGTATACTTTCTCAGTAGCTGATTTGTTTTCCAAATTTCAAAGAAATAATAAATCAACCTAGATAAAGATGTGAAGTATTTCTTGTTTTCTTCAAGATGATTTATGCTTCTAATCAGTATGACATTTTTTTTATTCACCCCTTTTTTTGGTACTATATGCAAGTGCAAAAATCCAAAAGGAAAAAATATTCATCCAAGTAAAAGAAAATGTTAAAAGCGGTAGGACAGATTTAAGATAGTTAACACACAAATATGCATAAGATAACTTATATAACATATCCGTGGTTACCATGACATGCCTCATATCAACAATTAACTGCTATTATGATTTTCACATATAAAACTTCGAAAATTTTATTCCATTCATGTGATATGAAAGATGTAATATTAATATGTGTTTATGTAATACATGTATGGTATGAAGTTGTGTGCATACAAGACATTAGAGGAATGACAAGTATAAGATAATCATACCTTCTTATGTTTCATTACTTACCATATGCAGTTTCTCTTTACTTTCAACCATGAAATGATATGTATGACTTCTGATTGCAATCTTTCCGGATGTAGGACAAGTTTGTAGATATATACAGAATTGGTTAGAGACTCGTGCTGATAACGTGTTATGAAATATAACTCAAAGTAGCAATATGGAACAAGGAAATAAAATCAATTTAGTAAAATATGAACAAGAAATGGAGATAGAGAGAAGGAAGAGATTTTCTTCTTCTATTATGTGTATTTTTCTATCTATTACAAGGCCTTTATATAGACATGAAAAGTTAAGAAAATATGTCATGAAATATGTCATTGAACATAGAAAATATGTCAGTAAATATGTCATTACGCATTTGACATGAAGATCACGGAGGAAAAGTAGACATCCATCATAATATGATATTTATCATAATAATATATATTTAATTTGCGTAAGTCAAATCTTTTTTCCGCTTATTCTCGGAAGGTCAAGAAACTATAAAGTTATAATTTCAGATGGGAACAGTCAGTTCTTTAATTTTAATAATAAAGTCGGTTCACTTTACTGCGGCCTTCGCTACTGCCGTCTTAGTTTTTTGTTGGGACTTGCTCTCGCTCGACCTTTGTCCAGAATGAAATGTACGGAGTCGTTTGGTTGGAAAATAAATTATTTTATAATTAATTATTCCGGAATTAGTTATTATATTTTTTTATGAAAATTTAAAAAAATTATTATCCCGAAATAACTAATCTCAAAATTAGTTATATCACGATTTTATCCCAATCAAATATGAAATAAACTCATCTCAAATTTAATTTCGAAATTAATTCTTCTTTATCTCTCATACCAAATGAGCCCTACTAGTACTATTAATTATAACTTTTTGGTAGTTGAAGAGTGAGGCAGTGGCAATGTCAAATATTTATATATATATTCTCCTTCTGTTTCAATTTTGTGGCACTTTTTATTTTTGGAGAGTCAACATAATTAATCTTTAAAGTTAAATATGATTAGATCAATTTAATATATTAAAATTAAAATTTACATTATGTAAATGATTGAATAAAAAAGAACTCAGGCTAAGGTTTCATACCGCATTACCGCACCAAGTCAGGATGGAGAATCGATCGCTGCCATCAGCGCCTCTTGAAAAAAAAAGTAGTAGGAGTATTAAATGTGAGTTAACCCTCAGTCACCATCAATCACATTAGCTAAATACTTCTCTATTTAAAAAGATCTTATACTTTTTAACTTAATATTTTGAATCAAAATTAGAATTAGTCTATTACTCATTAATTTTAAGAAATACTTCACTGGGTCCTATTCCTAGTGGATGCACCAAATAATGTAAATGCAATTTTTTTTTTTTTTTTTTTTTGGGTTTAAGCTTGTTGTAGCTTAAAATAGAGTGAATGAAAAATTGAGGGAAAAATAAAATTTTGAATTTTCCTCTTTGACAAAGGAACATTATCCCATATTGGAGGAGAAAAAGAGTTTTGATGGATATATATATAATTGCACTTCTTCTATGTTACGTCCCGTTATATTACGTCGATATTATGTCCCATTGTATTATATTAAGACGATGTTATACTCTGCCGTAATATATTACGACGATGTTGCACCCAGTAGTATTGTACATTGAATTTGTCGTAAGGAAATTGGCATCAGTCAAGGAAAAGATAATTTGGGGATTATAAGGATATACTATTTCAAACAAGTAATAAGTAAATTCGTAAAGGTGAAAGGGGAAGCAAGTCAAAGAAAATGAATTTTCGTCCAAGTTTGGCATGTTGGAATAAAATACGGCTTAAACTAAAATACTCGGTATTTATAGACTAGTACCATACAAGGTACCACATGACCATAATAGTAAGGTGTATAAAGTATGCGAAAAGTGAGTAATATATTAAGTAAGTGGGAATAATTCTCAATTATGCGAGTAATTGATTAATTACCGGGTAACGGAACATTACCCAGTTAACTAATAAATTGATAAAGATTAATAATTATCTAAAAAAAATACGTGGCAGCCAACCACTTTCCAAACAATGACTCATGGTCATGTTGGAGGAGGTGGCTACCTAAGCTTAATTAAATTAATAAGCAAGAAACGTTTCAGCATTTCATTCTAACTGCATTAGAGATCAAAAAGTTAAGTTTCTTCATTTTGGACAAAGGAAAATAACGTCCCAAAGTATACAAAAGCAGGAAAACATTTTAGAGATCATAAGTCAATTCTCATAGTACACAAAAACGTTTTGAAGCAGAAACGATTCCGTCCAAAATTTCAAGGAATCCAGTGCCAATTTTCTCTCAAGGATTCAGAAGCAGAAGCTTCATTTCATTCGGATAATTCAAAGAATAGGTATGTTAAGTCTATCCCATCTTTCTTTTGGCAAGATCTATACGACACAAACAAAACGTGCACATGCACAAATTCCATAAATGACTCTAGTCATAGAAGTATTAGAGATATTTATATTCTTGAATTTCCATGTGTCATAATATTTTATCATATGTTTATGGGTCTCAGAAAAATACGAAAGTTGAAAAGAGGTTACTTTATGATATTACTCAAAGGCAAAGTGGTCTTATGACAATTCCGAAAGATTTTATTAACGTACTTTTCATGCATTACATTCATGTGCATTGACCCATGACTCAGACGGCGTTATATACGCGTATATATGATATATATGTATATGGGATATGGGAAAAGGTTACGGCGTTATATACGCACCACCACCTGATCAGCTGGTATATGATGATGATGTTGCCCACAGTGGCTGAAATATGATTCAAACGGCGTTATATACGCGTATATATGTATGTATATATATGTATATGGGATATGAGAATGGTTATGGCATTATATACACACCACCACCTGATCAGCTGGTATACGATGTTATATACGCGTATATATGTATGTATATATATGTACATGGGATATGGGAAAGGTTATGGCGTTATATACGCACCACCACCTGATCAGCTGGTATACGATGATGATTTTGCCCACAGTGGCCAGTATGATATAATGGAATGCCCTCAGAGGCTGATGATGTTATGAAACATGTACCTATGAACGACATGACATTCATACGCACATGCATGACGCTAAAAGTAATTTATGATTTACAAAGTTATTCAGACTTGCAGGTTGAATCATGTACTCTATATTTCTTCCATGTCTCTGATGTACTTACTTATGTGCCTTACATACTTGGTACATTATTCGTACTGACATCCCTTTTGCCCGGGGATGCTACGTTTCATGCCCGCAGGTCCCGATAGACAGGTCGAGAGCCCTCCAAGTAGGCTATCAGCTCAGCGGAAGATGTTGGTGTGCTCCATTTGCTTCGGAGTTGCTTGTTTGGTTAGTATGATTTAGACGTGTATTGTTTGGTATGGCGGAACTCTATCCCGACCTCTATGACATTTATGTATTCTTAGAGGCTTGTAGACATATGTCATATACGTGAAAGATTGTACGGCCTTGTCGGCCTATGTTTGAGTTTATAAATGATTATATTGGCCTACTAGGCTCGTATGTCACATGTACATAATGATGTAATATGAAAGATACGCTATGTTGGTACTCGGTTGAGTAAGGTACCGGGTGCCCGTTGCGGCCCATCGGTTTGGGTCGTGATTCTAGCTCTTAAGAGTTAAGAAGGCAAGTTTCGCACAGTCGTCGTCCGCTCGGTTTCGGATGACCAAATTATTTGTTAATGGTAAATTGTTAAATTCGGTATTACCCAACTTTTTTGGCTATAAATACGTGATGTTTCCCACAGATTTTCCGTACGAAAATTCTGTTTTCTCCTTCTTCCTTATGCATTGTTTTGTAAAGAAAGAAAGCAGTAAGTGTGATTTGCTATCGATCTTTGAGTTCGTTGGTCACTGGGATTTAAAGTACCGCTACACCAGTGAGGGTAATCCATTCTATCCTGGGAGGAAATAATCCTAAACCTCGGGTACTATGAGGAGATTAAGTTCCTTAGGGAAACATTGTGAATTCAGTAGGCTCGGATTAATTTTCTGTTGCTTCTAAATGTCTGGTTTTACTTTGCTTCTGGTTATTTGAATATATTTTTCGAGTAATAACATTTTTTTCTTACATATCAAGGATTATTATATGGTAATACCCAGTATTACCAAACTAATGTACATTCAAGAGATATTAGCTCTCTTATTTCAATGTGGCAGCAAACCTTACATCTATGTCGCTGCCATTTGTGATGTTGTCTCTCTTTGGAAACTACATACAAATACTTAACATGATTACATAAAAAATTTTATCTTAAGATTTTACATAAAATATTAAAATCTTTTCGCCATTTCTTATGCAATTTGGAAGTTTTGATGTGATTAGCTTTTTAAATAGTCTTTATCTTAATTACTTGCATTGTTTTTTTATTAATTATTTTTACTCTAAAACTTATAATTAGAAACTTGATCATGCAGAGAATTGTGAATTTACATGCTTAAAATCAATTTATATCTCTATTTTAATTATATAACGTTTTACTAGTAATTAGAAATATGTAATAATAGAGATCAAAGAAATCTGATTGAAAGAAAAACCAAGAAGTCATATTCTCTTAGTCAAAGAAGAAATGAAGGCCGACAACGCATTCCCCGTAAAAATTACACGAGACGCTTTATTTGGTCGCCCTTATTTAACCTGTATTCACTTTTTTATTTTTTTAACTAGTACCCAAAGTTTAAATAACTTCAGACCTTTTTCTCCTACAATCATTTTATATGGTGTTTGTGAACATATTTTAAGGTAGTTTATGATGTTTTACAGTGGTAAGTTGTTGTGACTTTTTTTTTTTACTATTGCTTAGGGTTTCTTTTTTTTTCTTTCTTAATTGCAAAATGGTTTCGTTAGATTTATTGTTGTTTTGACAGATTGATGATTGAAATTTGTTCTTGATAATATCTGGAGGTTATGTTTCAAATTTGAGCTCATTTGGAATATATTTAGGTGTTCAATCGTATATAGGATTGTTAAAATTCTAAGAACATATTTTTGTTTCTGGATAATTTGCACTTCAGGCCTATTTGGCTTTAAGTGCATGAAAACGTTGGTTGCACATCAGACCTATTTGGCCTTAACTGCATCTGAAGTGTAATTTTTTCTATCAGACTTATTTGGCCTTAAGTGCATGAAACCATTGGTTGCACTTCAGACCTATTTGGCCTTAAGTGCATCTGAAGTGCAATTTTTTCAATTCAGACATCTCTCACCTTAAGTACATGAAAATATTTATTGCACTTCAAACCTATTTGGCCATAAGTGCATCGTATGTGCAATTTTGCACTTTAGACTTAATTTGTCTTAAGTGAATTGCACTTCAGACTGAATTTTTTTTTAATTTCAGATCCGATAAGTTTGAAGTTGATCGTAAAGAGGGTAGACTTGTAAATTTTTTTGCAAAGTAGGTATAACTTCAATTGTTATCCCAAAATTGGATAATGCAAAAGCCCCGCATTCCATAGTGAGTTAAATTGGGGAATTATGATCACGCTCAACTATGCCTTATAAAAAGGACAATGCGGTCGTTGCAAATATAATCCGGTTTACAAGTCCGGAGTCGAATCACACAGAGAACTAAGGTTTAGCTACAGCTGTTCACTATCACCAAGAAGACAAGCTTGAACAATTCCTAACTTATAGATATTTAGATTCGTGTGTTTAACTAATTAACTAACAAATTAAAATACTAAATTAACAACTAAATATACTAAGGGTTAAAGACAAGATTAAGGAGGTCTAGAGTTATGATTTCCCCAATTGTCGGAATCGTTCCCGCTACGTCTTCTATAATTTCGCCTAAGTATTCTCTACCGATCATGAGCACTCTTACTACCGTAAATATCTCCCGAGTAATTACGATAATTTACTAGACACACTCTCCCGAGCTACGCTAGCTGGCTTTTAATACAGCTCACTTCAGATCGCACCCAAGGCTTCGTTATTCCTAATCCCGCCTTTAAACCCGCAGTTATAGATCCCTCTTATACTTTGGGAGTGATGTTGTTCAACACTTACCTAAATATGCACTCTCTCCCGAGTTATGCATACTAAATAAGCACAGCTAATTGAGAGCTCTTCAATCAACCAGAATATAAACGTAGTTGAACAAATAGAGAAAAGCTATGGCTCAATTATATAAAAACATAACAAGAATTTATCCTACAAAAGATTCTATCAAAACTCTAGATAACAATTTAGATATTCATAATAGTATATAAAACTACAATACTAAATGTCATAACCAACAATGAAAAATAGGAAGAGGAAGGAAAAACTCGTGGAAGAATTCTCCGGCTTGCTCCCAATGCGTTCTTGCCTCCTTAGGTCGAATCTGTGTCCCAAATCTATCCTCTTCCCTTTCTTAGCCGGCTTCCTTGGTTTAATATAGGTTTAGGGCTTAAAATACCATATTTTGCACTTTGGTCCCTGAAAGTTACGCGTCCTGCCGCGGTCCCACCGCGGTTACGCCGGGACCGCGGCCAAATAGGCCCTCTGAATCTGCAGCTCTGCTCTGCCGTGGTCCTACCGCAACTACGGTTTTCACCCTGTTCCTTTTAAAATTTGGAAAAACGTAAAACATGAAAGTTGTATCCCTTTAAGTTATCTTTCCAATAATATATTATGGAGCCCAAATAGAGTTCTAAGATAAAGGTTATGTCTATTTTACTAGACAGTGCGCAATATACCTCTTCGAGTCATCGTTCGTACTTAATTATCAAATTTGACCCCCGAACGCGATCCCGGCTTAATTCCTTGAGCTTTTACTCAGACTTCAAAGCTCCAAATTACTTAATTTCATTCTATAATATCTATATAGCTCGGAATCACTGCTACAAGGCATAAAACACACCGTTAGTGCAAAACACTAGCGATTAAAGCGCAAACTCAACTAAAGTGCAGTAAATTAGAGTGTAATAATCGACTAAAATATGTAATTATAGCCTATCATCAAATTATATAGTAATTTAAGTAATTTGATAATTCAGAAGACAAAAACAATATTACCGATCTTGTAACATACAGTTAGACGAGCGACATTAAAGTTCCTAGGGAATCGTACATTTGTGAATTGATAAGATCCAGTGGCGCAGTCGAAGCTTGGCTCTACCCAAAGTAATATTTATGCATATTGTTGTATATTATATAGATCCGGTTCGATATTTTTTTAAAAAAATATATATTTGAAATTTAACCTATTATATCGATGGTTATAAGTTTATGCCAAAACATGCCATTTCTATTTTTAAAATTTGGCTTGATCGGTTTGGCCTAATTTGGGACTTGGGCGTATGCCCAGAATCGAATTCAGAAGTCCCTAGCCCGAGTTAACGCATTTTGTTGAAATTTGAAAGTTGAAAGCTTAATGACTTTAAAATGTTTGACTTTTTAGATATCGGGTCCATAATTTAGTTTCGGAATCCAGTATAGGTCAAATACTATATTTATGACTTGCCTGTCAAATTTGGTGAGAAACGGAGTTGGTTTGACATGATTCGGACGTCCGGTTGTTGATATAGCAATTCTAAAGTTTCTTGAAAATTTCATTTGATTTTGGTGTCCGATTCATAGTTCTAGATGTTATTTTAACAATTTGATCATGCGAGCAAGTTTGTATAATGTGTTTAGACTTGTGTGCATATTTGGGTTAGAGCCCCGTGGGCTCGTGTGAGTTTCAGATAGGCTACAGAGTGAAATTTGGATTTAGAACATTGCTGGTGTGCTTCAGTTTTTGGATTTGCGACCTCTGATAGGTTCGCATTTGCGAGCAACTTATTGCAATTGCGAAGAGTAGCTGGGGCACCTCATGTTGGCATTTGCGAACAATACTTCACATTTGCGAAGTGGGGCTGGGGCAGGCTTGATTGCATTTGCGATCAATTTGGTCGAAAATGCGGAAGATCAATGTTCGCATTTGCGATGGTTTCTTCGCATTTGTGAACCCCTGATCGCAAATGCGACATCTGCAACTGATCAAAATGGGAGTAAGATGGGATTTTTGTTCATTCTCTCAAATTTTCAAACTTAGAAACCAGAGAGGCGATTTTTCAAAGAACTCTTCTTCTCCAAATTATTGGTAAGTGATTTTAAACTAGTTTCTTTCAATCTTCCATTGCATTTTCTAAGATTTCAACCTAAAATCTTGTGTTTTCATGATGGAAATTGGGGATTTGGGTAGAATTAGGGATTTTTTAAAATAGAGATTTAGACCTCAAATTGAGGTCGGATTCCAAAACAAATTACATAACCGAGCTCGGGGGTGAATGAATAATTGGGGTTTGGTCCAAATTTCGGGTTTGGACCAAGCAGACCCAGGAATTGACTTTTGTTGACTTTTTCAATAATGACCTAGATTGAATTCTTTGTAATCGTGGGTAGTTCCTAAGGATTAATTTGAATCGTTTGGTTGATAAATTGCTAGATTCTATTGGTTCGGAGGCTTGTGTCACGACCCAAACCGATGGGCTGCGACGGGTGCCTGAGTCCTACCTGTCAAACACCCCTAAGCATGCGTCTAAGATATGAACATGAATAACATCTGCTGCATTACGAAAATAACATACGTGAAGGAACCCTGCCATCAAGGCATATGTATGTATACATGCAGAATACAGTGGGCGAGCCGACAAGGCTGCTATAGACAACTATATATCCAAAATTGAAAGGCGACAAGGCCACATACAACCCAACTAGATATACTGTCAACACAATGAAATCCCACTAGTGGGGTCTGGGGAGGGTAGTATGTACGCAGACCTTACCCCTACCCCGAAGGAGTAGAGAGGCTATTTCCGAAAGACCCTCGGCTCAAAAAGACATATATATATATATATATATATATATATATATATATAAACGTATCGTACCAAAATCAAAAGCAGCTCCGGATCAAGTGGAGCACGCCAATTCTCAATGATCTGGGATCCTAAGGAGGGGGACCGTCAGCTTGGCTACCTGCACCTGCGGGCATGAAACGCAGGCCCCGTGAAATAGGGCGTCAGTACGAAAAATGTACTGAGTATGTAAGGCATGAAAATTAGTACGTAAAAAACATAGATGAAACATGGAATAAGGAAACACATCTTTAAATCTAAATAAATTTTATAAATTTTGAAACGTTTATAATATCATGCACATGCGTATAAATGTCGTGCCATGCATATGTATGGGTGTACATAATATCATCAAGCCACTGAGGGCATCCCATCATATCATCTCGGCAACTGTGGGCAACATCATCAACATATACCAGCTGATCAGGTGGTGGTGCGTATATAACGCCGTAACCTTTTCCCATATCCCATATACATATATTTACATATATACGCGTATATAACTCCATCTAGTCATGGGTCAATGCACATGAGTGAAATACATGAAAATACGTAATAATCTCAATATTCCTTCCGGATAAATTTTTCCAACTGCGTATTATTCTGAGGCCCATGAACAGAAAATAATAATAATTTTCATGGGGAATCAAAAATATAGACACCCCTAATAATTCTATGAATAGAGTAATTTATGGAAACTGTGTATTTGCTCGTTTCTTCAATATAATTTAGACCATGCCAAAAGAAAGAAGGGAGGCCTTAACATACCTGTAGTAGGGAAAACACTGTATAATATTCCGTTGGAAAACCTTTGTTGATTGAACGAAATTTTTGCTTTTGATTCTTCAAACTTTTGAACGGATTTGTTTCTAACTTTGCGAAGCTTTTCTAGAACGAGAATTAAGCTTCTGTTATTAAGATTCATGGTTGATAATGATCTTTGAATTGCTCTTTTCCATTTGAAGGGAAGTACGTGAGTTTCCTTATCAGAGACTTAGGACTTTGTCTCTTACATATTTAAGGCCTTGATCCTAGATGGCCACATAAGGAAATGTGACACTTAGTCACTTCTTTCTTATGTGGTCAGCTGCCATATTTTGGATTAAGTGATAATTATTAGGTTTTTATTCACTTATTAGTTAACCGGGTAATGTCCTGTTACCCGATTATTAATCAATTACCTGTATAATTTAAAAATTGCCACAAATTACTTAAAATTCTATTGATTTTTAAAATACTTCATATATACTTTTATATATTATACTACCATGGTTATATGACACCTTGCATAGTACTAGTTCATAATTATAGGGTATTATCGTTCGACCTGTATTTTATTCCAAATTGCCACTTTCAATGAAACTCATTTTCTTTAATCCATGTATCCCTTTATCCTTCATAACACTTATTTATCTCTTGTTATAAATAGCGTAAGTACGTTAACGTCAAGATGATCTCATTCCCGAATCTACGTCGGTTAACTGGAAATGAAATTTTAACGTACGAAAACGCGAGATGTAACAACTTGTTTGAAAGGTAAAGTCGTGGTTGAGCTTTTAATTGATCCTTTGGAGTGAGGTAAGTGTCATGGTTAACCTTGAATTGAGGGATTAGGACTTATTTGTCTATTTGCTACATATTTAGATGTTGGGTACAATGTATATATAAGGTGACGAGTAATTATGCATTATTGTCGGATTAAAGCATGTGGGTAGGACTTGTTCCTTGCAATTATTGCTTACTTTGATCATGTTATCCATGCTTAGACTAGTTATTTATTAGATTAATCGTTCTTATCGTGTTTATGGGATTTTGTGATAATTGAGTATTGATTCCAAGTTGAGATTGGTATTGTAGAACCATTGTTAAAGTAAAGCTTGTACTTGTTAATCCTATCTCCCTATTATTACTTGTTCATTGTTATGTGGTAAGGGAGAGTATTAATGCACGAAGGGTGATGCCGTGCCGTATGTGAGTGTTAATTCAAGAAGGGTGATATCGTGCCATATTGTGAGTGTTAATGCACGAAGGGTGATGCCGTGGCATGTTATGAGAGTTAATGCACGAAGGTTGATGCCGTGCCGTATCTATTTATTTGTACTGTGAGTGAGAGTAAAAACACAAAGGGTGATGCCGTGCAATTTTCTTCATTGTGATAAATTATTTTTACTGATTAAAGGCATATTGACTTTTATGGTTATCATTTCCGTTGTATCTCTCATATCTTGTATCCCCTTAGCATATCCCCCTCCCGATAGTCCATGTTTAGCTTTTATTGTTGTTATCTTGTATATATACTGGTATCTGCATAAGTTTATCATATAGGTGTCTTGTCATAGTCTCATCACTACTTCGTCAAGGTTAGGCTCGACACTTACGAGTACATGGGGTCGGTTGTACTTATACTACACTCTGTACTTTTGTGCAGATTTTGGTACCGGCCCTAGCTGTTCATGAGGCGTAGAAGCTTGGACTTGCTTACTGGAGACTTGAGTTAGATCTCCTGGAATCCAAAGACCTTGGAGTCCCCTTGTATTTTCCTATTTTACTGTTTCTTTTCATTTAGAACAGTTGTGTTTCTTTCAGACTCTGTTTGTAGAAAATCTTAGGAGCTCGTGAGTTGTGACTCCAAATCCAATTTGTAGTAGATATTATGGGCATTTATATTATTCTACACTCGATTTTATTTCATTTTGGTTTAATTGACTATATCTATTGAATTGATTAAAGTTGACTTAAGAATCCTCTAACATTAGCTTGCCTACCAAGTAAAATGTTAGGCACCATCACAGTCCGGAAGGTGGGAATTTTGGGTCGACAAGTTGGAATCAGAGCACTAGGTTGCCTAGGTCTCATAATTTACGAGCAGGCTTAATAGAGTTTGGAGGATCGGTACGAGGATGTCTGTACTTATCTTCCAGAGGCTATGAAGTTTAGGAACAAATTTCACGTTTATTCTTCTTTGTCGTGCGATTTTGTTCTCCTCATTGCTAATTGAATTCTTCTACTCTTGTTCTCTCGCAGATAGCGAGAACACGTATCGCATCTTCGACTGAGCAATAGCTAGAGCCCGCAGTGGCAGCTCCTACGAGGGGCAGAGGTCGAGGTCGTGCTAAAGGCCGAGGCAGGGGCAGAGCTCAGCCCAGAGCTCGAGCAGCAGCACCAACAGTGGAGCCTCAGGTGGAGTTTGATGAGGAGGTTTCAGCCTAGACTGTACCTGTTGGACCAGCTCAGGTCCTAGAGGGGTTCATCACTACCCTAGTGCTTCAGGATGCCTTGGTCCGTTTGGTGGGCCTTATGGAGAGTGTGGCCCAGGTCGGTACATTTCCCATGGTACCAGCTATCTCTCAGGCTGGGAGAGGAGCATAGACTCCCGTTGCTCACACTCTGGAGCAGATGGCTCCCCAGTATCAGACTCTAGCAGCCTAGCCAGTTGGGGTAGTGCATCCGTTTTTTTACGGCACAGGCCGGTGATGGACCAGCTGTTGATACCCAATTTTTTCCTATATATTTTCAATATGCAAAATACCTTCAAAATAGCATATATAAGCATGTCCAAGGGTTTTATTTTTTTTCCCCATAATTTTAAGATTTTAAATTGATTTATTTTCTCCCGTTTTATCCATAAAATCCCCAATAATTATTTCCAAATTATTGTTTTGATAATTCATCTATTGTATTTCTATATTTATGCCAAAATATGGCTAAGGTAATTTTTATATATTTTTTATAATTACATTTAGTATTTTTAAAGCTAAATTGCACATAATTGCAATATTAGCCCTTTTAAGATTTAATTATGTTTTATATGCATAAAATTGGATCCTGTATTTTTAAATTGCTAAGTATGTATTATAAATCATTTTAGAACTTTAAATTTTTTTCCAGAAACTATTTACTATTTTATTTTATAAAATTAAATAGGAAAAATTGGCTAACTAAATTACAGCCAAACTGACTTTCAATTATAGCCAAATCAGGACCCCAATTCCCAGCCCAATTAAAACCCCGACCCAATTAACCTAACCCAATTTTATAACCCGCCCAGACCCTAAGCCATTTTCACCAAACGGCCACCATGAAACCCCCTTTACTCTCCAGTTCTCTCTGAGACCTAAACCTAACCCTAGCCGCCGCCACCTAAAACCAGCCCTAATCCCTTCGATCCTCACTCGATCCATGGATTCTCATGGCTGTTTGAGACATATACTTATCTCCTACGTCTCCTGGTTGCTCGTTTTTGTGATTTCATGGAAGGATCTCGAAGAGATCTAGACCAGATCTTGTTCAAAACTCTCCAAGAGCCTATCCATGGTCTTTCATGCCATTTTTCGGCCATCCATGGCTGTTCAAGTAAGATCCATGACTTTTTTGGCTAAAACTGGTAACGTTCTAAGGTTTTCTCATCTTTTCCGGGTTCTCTGAAATCCTAACTCTTGAGATTTTTCACTTTTCTTTAGATCTATCGTAGATCTAGATATATCCATGAGTTTTTAACCGATTCTCCTCATCTTTACTATCTTCCGAAACCCTAGTTTGCTACTGCTCGATTCTTCTCAGATCTTTATAAATCTGAGATGATTCAAGTATTATTAAGCATTTTCCTCTAAAAATCTCCTGTTTTAACTAACTATTTCAATTTTAGTCATTCTTTTCTAAAACTAGGGTTTCTCGGAGTTCTTTTACGCATGTTCTAACTGATTTCGTTATGATTAAACCCTTTCCCTTGTTTGTTTTGACTGATTTTGTGCTCTTACTGCTTTTAACTTGACTCTGTTAAAAGCCCCATTTTTTAAAAGATTTTCTTTACTTTGTTTCTATAATTTTCCTTACTTTGCTTCTCTGAGTGTTAGCATGTTTTCTTTACTTCGTGTCTGTGTGTTAGCCTGTTTACTTGAGTCCTATGATTACCCTGCTTTGAATATGTTTTCTTGAATCCCTAGCCTACTTATGTCGCTTTTGTATGACTATGCTCACTTTGTTTGTTCATCTTTTGTTTCTTTTTGTGACTATGCTTCAAATATGTTTTTCTTGCTATATTTGTGGACCTCCTCTATTTATATGTTGAAAGTATAAAGTCATGACTCCCTTTTGATCAAGTCTGGTTTCCTTAATCGATGGTGATTGATAATTTTATTTCAAAAACCCTAAAAGCTTTGCCCCGTCTGTTAAGCTGACTGATTTCCTTACCTTATTTTGCTATGATACTTATTTTTCTACTAAGTTGGGTCCTTAATGAGGGCTTCATGAATTTGGTCCTACTCTATGCTACTGAATCTCGACCCCTACCTTTCTACTTAATTTGATTAGTTGCTTACCTTAATTCTCCTTGCCTTGTCTGCATTGTTACTGATTGTCTCCTTAATTTTAAAACTTTCTGAACCTAGCCTTAATTACATATTCTATACTGGTACTATTTTTAAAATCTTTCCTTATTTATTATACTCCAGCCATGTATGATTTCTTTCCTTATTTGTCACATGCCCTTTCCCATTCACACTGACTCCCTTAATCAAAGGGAGATTCGAACCATTTTTCTATGCTGAGTTCTATAATTGCTGAAGAATTGATTCTTGCCTTATTTTAACCAGTTTTCAAACTACTATATAAATGACTCTCTTCTACAATCTTAACACACGAACACAGTTCAGAATACACACACACACACACACACTCAAACTCTCTCTTCTTTCTATACTACTTGTGCTACTGCTTGTCTAGCCGGCTGAAAGCCAAGGCTAGACTGTGGAACTCTACTTGCTTTACTTTTCTGCACTTTGCTTCCTTAACTGGTATGTTCCTAGTTCAATTCTGCAACTCAACTCTATGTGCACTATTGTTTGTCAATCCCTGTCTCTCTGCACTGACTTAATGGCTCATGTTGTTTAATTGCCCTTCTTGTTTACTGCTTTATTCAGCATGCTTAAGTTCTGCCCCCTCTTGTTCAAATGTAATCAGCATGTCTACTTGAGTTCCTGTTTCTGTCCTTCAACTAGCATGTCTCCTAATGTACTTGATTAACACTAAGTCATGATTAATTATGTGTAATAGACCCCTGCATGACTACTCCCATACCCTGTCCCTATGTCTTATTACTATTCTAATTTCAAGCATGATTCCCTTGTTAACTCTTTGAAGTAGTAGTTTGTAGGCCAATCAGTTGCTACTTGTTCTTTGTACTTGTGGGTCTATATGCTTCTCTTCTCATCCATATTTATGTGTTTCTGATTTGGACCCTCTATGTCCCCAACCCCTTACTTCCCTGCTTGTGACTGTTGAAATTGTACTATCTTTTGAACTTGCTTTGTGTGTGTTGTCTTGTTCCAAGTTGTTGATGCTCCTATTCCCTTCTCCTTTCAAAACTGTTTTTTTCCCTAAGCAACTCTTCTGTTGTTTTGCAAACTTATTCCAAACATGCTGTTTCAAAACTATTTCCGACTTAACTCTTTTAAATTTATGTCAAGCACTCTCACATATACTCTTAGACCACTAGGTTCTGCCCCTTTTGTGTGAGCCTTGCCTTGGGACCCTTGAGCTCCCTCTAAACTTGGAAACATAAAAGCTGACCTTTCCACACTGCACATACTCTGTCTTGGTTATGCAATCTGGGTGTGAGCATTGCCCGGGACCCCTTGAGGTCCTTAGGGAACTCTAACACACCCAGATATGAGAAAGACCATGGAACAATTTTGGCACTTGAGGTGGTTTATCACATAACTCAGGGAGGAAGTCCTAATCAGGTGTTGAAAGTTTGGGCCTGTTTCAGGCTCTCTATAGGGTAATTTTTACTTTTTCTCATGTAATTCATTCACCTGTTCTGTAATAATTTGTAAACGAACATTGAGGTTTAGATAGTGAAATGGGAGGGTAGCTATGCATGTTATAGATATTAAAGGGTAGAAACCATGCTTTAGGTCTGTATTTCTTGTATGTGCAATAGAAACCATGCTCTTAAGTCTCATATATATTGTCTCAGTATATCATTTTTTGACATTCTCCTCACTCAAAAATTTTACAATCCTACTAAGCATTTAAAAATCATGCTTTAGGGATTCTGCATATAAACCGTCATGAGCTTTATGCATGCATCTTAGATACTATTTTTAGGATCTCATTCGTACTTGCATTCACGCTTAGTGTAAACTACTAATTATAGAAGAGGTAAAAATAGCTTCACATTTTGATTACCTCGTTTAAAATAAACTGGTAACAATCCCTGCATTTTATAACACCTAGAACAACATGCTCCTAGGCAAAAATGACTTCTGAACTTCTAATGGTTCTGGTAAATGCTTAGGCAATCCTTAGGTATCCAATATGTTATAAAATTGGAAACTGCTCTTTGTATGTACTGCTTAATGACTAACAGGCTTAAAATCAGTAGGCAAGCCTGATTCAGACTTCTTTTCTGAGTCATGCAATAAATCTGGTTCTGCTGTTATCACATAGATACCTTTTTAGGATCTGAATTTAGACCTTACCTATGTATGAGTTGTGCTGTCTATGTGCATTACTTGTGGAGGTATATCTGAGCCTTATATCTATTTATGTGTTTTCCCCCTAAATGCAGTCTTATGTGTTCTTATTTGTCGCCTAGTATTTTGCCTTTAAACCTGAGGGTCTACCTAGAACTTCCCCTTCTTATAGGATATGAGTCCTAAATTCCTCCAGGACTGATAGGAAGAGACGGGTAGCAGTATGCAATAGGAGTTGAGACCAACCCTTGCTTTAATTACCTTCACAGGGCGGGTTTCAATAGGAGTCGAGATGGTTTTAACACAAGGGGGAGGTCAGGGGTCTGACAAGAGGCCTCACCATTCTGGTGGATTCAGTAGTGCCTCATCTGGAGGCATGAGTACTTTTGGTAGAAACCATCCTCCCAGGCCATTTCATTCACCACTCCAGGCATTCTATAGTGCTCCAGGTGGTCGTGGCCCTCATATGCCTTAATTCGACCAGCTAGCCTACAATGCACCACCAGCTCCTATTAGTGCACCTCTACTCTAGAGCTTTCAGGGTGGTTACTCAGGTCGATAGGGTCAGTTTTAGGGTTAGTAGTCACAGCAACTGAGGTCCTTTTATACTTGTGGTGATTCGAGGCACATTGCTAAGTTTTTCCCACGGGTATCGAGCATCTTACAACATCAGGGTTCTCGTGCCATGGTCCCGGCACCGGGTGCTTCACTGCCTGCCCAACCAGCTAGAGGTAGGTGTTCAGACCATTAGAGGTGGAGGTTAGGCTCATAGAGGTGGAGGCTAGCCAGCTAGGGCCCATCCTAGAGATGCAGTCCAGAGTGGTGGGGCCCAACCTTGGTGTTATGCTTTTCCAGCCAGGCTTGAGGCTGAGTCATCTAACGCCATTATCACAGGTACTGTTTCAGTTTGTAGTAGAGATGCTTCAGTTCTATTTGATCTGGGTTCTACTTATTCCAACGTGTCATCCTATTTTGCTTCATATTTGGGTGTCCACACCTGTGGGATATGCTATTGTTGTAGATCGTGTTTATCGTTCATGTGTGGTTACCATTTGGAGTCTTGAGACTAGTGTAGATCTTCTACTTTTCGATATGGTAGACTTTGATGTTATCTTTGGTATGGATTGGCTGTCAACTTATCATGCTATATTGGATTGTCACGCCAAGACGGTGGCCTTATCCTTGCCGGGGTTGCCTCGATTAGAGTGGAGAAGGACTCCTGCCATTCTACCAGTAGGGTTATCTCTTATATGAAGGCTCGACGTATGGTCGAGAAAAGGTGTCTAGCTTATTTGGCTTATGCCCGCAATTCTAGTGCAGAGGTTTCTTCCATGGATTTAGTACCAGTTTTCCGTGAGTTTCCAGAGGTGTTTCTTGCAGACCTGCGGGGGATGCCACCTAACATGGATATTGACTTCTGTATTGACTTGGCTCCAAGCACTCAGGCCATTTCTATTCTGCCATACCATATGGCCCCGCCAGAGTTGAAGAAATTGAAGGAGAAATTGCAAGATTTGCTTGATTAGGGCTTCATTAGACCTAGTGTCTCACCCTGGGGTGAGCCCGTGGTGTTTGTGAAGAAGAAAGATGGATCGATGAGGATATGCATAGATTACCAGCAGTTGAACAGAGTCACCATCAAGAACAAGTATCCATTGCCGAGGATTGATGACTTATTTGATCAGTTTCAGGGTGCCAAGGTATTTTCACAAATCGATTTGAGGTCTGGCTACCATCAATTGAGGATTAGGGCATCCGATGTCCCTAAGACAGCTTTTTGGACTCTGTATGGGCATTATGAGTTCCTAGTGATGTCATTTGGGCTGACAAATGCCCCAACATCATTTATGGAGTTGATGAACCGGGTGTTCAAACCCTATCTGGATTCCTTTGTGATTATGTTTATTGATGATGTCTTAATCTACTCTCGCAATCGAGATGAGCACGAACAACATCTTCGGATCGTACTTCAGACTCTGAGAGATAGCCAGTTATATGCTAAGTTTTCATAATGCGAGTTTTGGTTGGACTCAGTCGCTTTCTTGGGGCACGTTGTGTCGGCAAAGGGTATTCAAGTGGATCCTAAGAAGATTGAGGCAGTTCAAAACTAGCCTAGACCTACTTCAGCTATAGAGATTCGGAGTTTCTTGGGATTAACAAGTTATTACCGTTGATTTGTGGAGAAGTTTTCATCTATAGCAACCCTGCTGACCAGGTTGACCCAGAAGGGTGCCCCATTCAGATGGTCAGACAAGTGTGAGGCGATCTTTTAGAAGCTCAAGACTGCTTTGATTACGGTGCTAGTGTTGGTGTTGCCCACATGTTCAAGATCTTATACGATAAATTGTGATGCATCTCGTATTGGACTTGGTGCGGTATTGATGCATGATGACAGGGTTATTGCATATGTGTCGTGACAATTAAAGGTTCACGAGAAGAATTACTCTGTTCATGACTTAGAGCTGGCAACCATTATTTATGTGCTGAAGATTTGGAGGCACTATCTTTACGACATGTCGTGCAAGGTATTCACTGATCATCGGAGCTTGCAGCATTTGTTCAAAGAAAGGGAACTCAATTTGAGGCAGAGGAGGTGGTTGGAGCTATTGAAAGACTATGATATCATCATCTTGTATCATCCTAGGAAGGCCAATGTGGTAGCCGATGCCTTAAGTAGAAAGTCAACGAGTATGGGTAGCCTTACGTACATTCCAGTCAGTGAGAGACCGCTTGCATTAGATGTTTAGGCCTTGGCCAATCAGTTCGTGAGATTGGATGTTTCTGATCCTAGTCGTGTTCTAAATTATATAGTCGCTTGATCTTCCTTGTTTGAGCGCATTAGGGAGCGACAATATGATGATTCTAATTTGCTTGTCCTTAGGGACACAGTGCGATACCGTGATGCCAAGCAGTTTACGGCTGGAGATAGTGGAGTTTTGAGAATGCAGGGTCGTGTTTGTGTTCCTAATGTAGATGGACTTCGTGAGTTGATTCTTGAGGAGGCTCACAGTTCCCGGTATTCTATTCATTCGGGTGACACCAAAATGTATCAGGATTTGCGGCAACATTATTGGTTGATAAGGATAAAGAAGGATGTAGTTGCGTATGTAGCTCGGTGTCTAAATTGTCAGCATGTAAAGTATGAGCATCAGAGACCGGGTGGTTTGCTTCAGAAGTTAGAGATTCCTGAGTGGAAGTGGGAGTGTATCACTATGGATTTCGTTTTTGGACTCCCACGGACTTAGAAGAAGTTCGATGCAGTTTGGGTCATTATGGACAGGCTGACCAAGTCAGTGTATTTTATTCCTGTGGCTTACCTATTCTTCGAATTGGTTGGCTGAGATTTACATCTGCAAGATTGTTCGTCTTCAAGGTGTGCTCGTGTCTATCATTTCTGATCGAGGTACGTAGTTTACCTCACATTTCTGGAGGGTTGTACAGCGTGAGTTAGGCACGCGGGTGGAGTTGAGTACAACATTTCATCCACAGGCAGACAGACAGTCAGAGCACACTATTCAGATATTGGAAGATATGCTTCGCACTTGTGTTATAGACTTTGGAGGTTCTTGGGATTATTTCTTACCACTTGCGGAGTTTGCTTATAATAATAGCTACCAGTCGAGCATTCAGATGGCTCCATTATACGGCATTATACGGTATTCGATGCCGATTGCCGGTTGGATGGTTCGAGCCGAGGGAGGCTCGATTGTTGGGTATAGATTTGGTACAGGATACTTTAGATAAGGTCAAGATTATCTAGGATCGACTTTGCATAGCTCATTCCAGGTAGAAGAGTTATGTCGACCGTAGAGTTTGTGATGTTGCATTCATGGTCGGGGAGAGAGTGTTGCTCTGGGTATCACCCATGAAGGGTGTGATGAGGTTCGGAAAGAAGGGAAAGTTGAGACCTAGGTATATCGGGGCTTTTGAGATTCTTTAGAGAGTGGGTGAGGTGTCTTACAAGCTCGCATTGCCACCTAGTTTATCAGCGGTTCATCCGGTCTTCCATGTGTCCATGCTCCGAAAGTATCACGGCGATCCGTCCCACATGTTAGATTTCAATTCTATCCAGTTGGACAAGGATTTGACTTATGAGGAGGAGCCGGTGGCTATTCTAGCCTGGTAAGTTCGTTAGTTGAGGTCAAAGAGTTATCCTTCAGTTCGAGTGCAGTGGAGAGGTCAACCCGTCGAGGCAGCTACTTGAGAGTCTGAGTCGGACATCCGAAGTAGATATCCCCACCTTTTTACCAGCCCGAGTACTTTTCTATGTTTGTTCAAGGACGAACGGTTGTTTTAGAGGTGGAGAATGTGATGATCCAATAGGTCATCTTATATTGTAGAACCTAATTCTGCGCTTTGAAGCCTTAAATATCTTATTTAGCCTTCCTCGATTTACGTGCACAGTCCGGACGTGTTTCTGAAAAGCTTTTATGTTAAAAACTGAGAAAATATAAAAAATTTGCCTTAAAATCCTTTTGAGTTGACTTTGGTCAACGTTTTGAGAAAAATGACCTAGATTCATATTTTGACGGTCTTGTGGGTCTGTATCTTGATTTGGGACTTGGGCATATGCCCAGAATCGAATTTTGAAGTCCCTAACCCGAGTTATTGCACTTTATCAAAATTTGAAAATTAAAATCTTAATGACTTTGAAATGTTTGACCTTTTGGATATCGGGTCTGTATATTGGTTCTGGAACCCAGTATAGGTTTAATACTATATTTATGACTTGCCTGTCGAATTTGGTGAGAAATAGAGTTGGTTTGACATGATTCGGATGTCCGGTTCTTAATATAGCAATTCTAAAGTTTCTGGAAAATTTCATTTGATTTTGGTGTCGGATTCATAGTTCTAGGTGTTATTTTGGCTATTTGATCGTGCGAGCAAGTTCGTATGATATTTTTAGACTTGTGTGCATATTTGATTTAGAGCCCCGAGGGCTTGGGTGAGTTTCAGATAGGCTACAGAGTGAAATTTGGACTTAGAACATTGCTGGTGTGCTTCTGTTTTTGGTGCAGGCCTCAGACCTCGCAAGTACGAGGTCAGGCTTCGCATTTACGACCTCTGATAGGTTTGCATTTGCGAGTAACTCATCGCAATTGCGAAGAGTAGCTGGGGCACCTCATGTTCGCATTTGCGAGCTGTCACGATCCAAAATCCACTAAGGGTCGTGATGGCGCCGGACACCACTGTCAACCAAGCCAACACCAATTAACTAGTAATTTCTTGTTTTAATATTTTTGAAATCATTTCTTTTTAAACATTAAACAATTAATAAGGAATTCCACTGAATAAATAACGGTGTCTTTAACAAATTTTAACACTGAATAATCCCATTGGCATCCCAGAACGCGGTGTCACAAATGCATGAGTAATTTTTAGGAAACAATGAAATACAATAATTGTCCGGAATACAAACTAGACAGAAAGGAAAATACAATATAGTACTCTAAAGGAGACTCTGCCAGTTGCGGATCGCCTCGAGAGGTGCAGCTCATCTAAGTCTTCGTATCAAACATGCCGCTACTCCTGACTAGGCCACTAGTCATACATATGCCTGTGCAACAAAAATGCACAACAAGTGTAGTATGAGTACAAAAATAACGTGTACCCAGCAAGTATCCCATCTAATCTCGAAAAAGTAGTGACGAGAGGTCGACTTCGACACTTACTAGTGGTCCAATGATTACAAATACAGTAAAGAAGTGAATAAATATGAAGCAGAGTAAACATATGAAATAAACATGCATAAAATACGTGGTACAATTCTATTCTTTACAATTATACTCAAGCTATCAACTAGCATGTTCCCTCCGTAACCGGAGCATATATATAAAGGTATAGTGACTGTCATAAAATGGTTGTCATAATTCAAATCAGGGAAAGATCCTCAGATATCCTGGCTTCTAGCCAAATGTTACGCACGAGCTCCATAATAATGATGTGTATATACATACATATATAGGAAATGCTGAGGCGTACGACCCGATCCAACATAAAGTAAAATGTGCACTGCCGAGACTCGAACGATGCGAACCATAGATGCATCTATTAACTTGCTGAGGCGAATGGCCCGCTCCCATGAGAGTGTGGTACATAAATCCTGCCAAGGCGAACGACCTGATCCCATAAGAGTGTAGAAGGAAATACCCCGCTCGCGAAACATACATGCAACACGGTCAAATATAAGTTTAACATTTAAATCATATCTCTTTCTTGATTCCTTTTAAAAATAAGGGAAATTCGTCTTGTAGCTTTTTAAGAAAATTACCCCACTCACGAAACATACGTGCGACGCGGTTACACATAGATTTCTTAAGCTTATTATAACATTTCTCAATTCTTTCCAAAAATGCGAAGTTCAAATGAAACCTTTTAAATCCTATATTATTCAATTTCACTATTTCCAAAACATTTAATGAGCAAACTCAATCTCGCTACCTTTCAAGGCAAGCAACAAATATAAATCAATAACAATATCAACAAGGCATGATGTAAGCCTAAAACTACCCGGACATAGGCATAGCTAGAAGCTACGTACGGACTCTCGTCACCTCATGCGTACGTAGCCCCCACAAATAGAAGCACATAATCAATTAATTTACCTATGGGGACAATTCCTTCTTAGAAGGTTAGAAAGGAGGCTCACCTCGCTCCGAAGTTCCATAACCGGCATTCCATGCCCTTTCGAAGACTCAATTCGATGCAAAAATGCTCCTAAACTAGCCAATAATTATGTAAACCCATTAATTGGTGTTCAATTACTCATTATAATCCAATTTATAACAATTCCTAAACCCGATTGAAAAGTTGACAAAATTGCCCTCGGGCTCACGTGCCCGGATTTCGAAATTTTTCGAAGATAAAGTTTATCCATGACCTCATGAACTCAAATATATAATTTATTCTAAATTCCATGCCCAAAATCGTGGTCCAAATCCGAAAATCTCAATTTCTAGGTTTTTCTTCAAAATCCCTAAGTTCCCACAATTCTACATGTTTAAATCCATATATAATCCTTGTATTTAACCCAGAACTAGAAGAAATCACTTACCTCTTTGATGATGATGGAACTCCTTCTCAAATGCTCTCAAAAATTGCCTACGACAAGTGGAAAATGAGGGAAATGGGCTAAGGCTCGGAATAAAAAGCCATTGCACCAGATGCAAAAATCGCATTTGCGACCTCTGAGTCGCAATTGCAATGGTCGCATTTGCGACAAAGGCATCACAAATGCGAAGCCCAACTTCCCTGCCATGGTCGCATTTGCGACAAAATCCTCGCAAATATGAAGAGGACAGCATCGCAAAAGCGATGACCCCCTCGCAAATGCGATCTCCCCCAGCAACCCCAGGTTGGCAAATGCGAGCTCCCTCTCGCAAATGCGATGGTTGCATTTACGACCAAAACACCGCAAATACAGTCATACTAGTACCAGCAGTCCCATTTCTTAGCAAATCACTCCGAAGCCATCCTGAATCTCACCTGAGCCCTTCAGGGCTCCAAACCAGTCACCCGCACAAGTCCAAAAACATAATACGAACTTGTTCGAAGCATCAAATCACATCAAACAACATCAAAATCATGAATCGAACTCCAATTCAAGCTTAATGAACTTTAAAATTTCAAACTTCAACTTTCGTTGCTTAAACCTATCAAATCACATTCGATTGACCTCAAATATTGTGCACAAGTCATACTTGACATTACGGATATACTCCAACTTCCGGAATCAGAATTCGATCCCGATATCAAAAAGTCCACTTCCGGTCAAACTCCTCAAAAACCTTCAAATTTCTGTCTTTAGCCAAATGACTCCAAAATGACCTACGGACCTCCGAATTCACTTCCGATAGCGCTCCCAATACCAGAATCACCATACGGAGCTATCCCTAGACTCGAAATCCTAAATAGACATTGATAACACTGAAAGGCACTTTAACCCAAACTTATGAAATCCTTCCAAAAATGTTAACTTCCACAATAGGTGCTGAAATGTTCCCAGGTCTTCCAAAATCTGATCTGGTCATACGCCCATGTCTGAAATTATCATACCAACCTGCTGGAACCTTCGAATCCCGATTCCGAGGTCGTTTACTCAAAAATCCAGTCTTAGTCAATTCTTTCAACTTAAAGCTTCCAAAATGAGGATTCTCTCTCCAAATCAACTCTAAACTTCCAGGAATTCAATTCCGACCATGCGTACAATTCATAATACCTGAAGTGAAGCTGCTCATACCCTCAAACCATTGAACGACATGCTGGAGCTCAAAACGATTGATCGGGTCGTTACGTTCTTTCCTATTTAAACATACGTTCGCCCTCGAACGTGCTAAGAACTGCGCTGGAGTTGTCTGAAATCATTGTTTAACGCCTCGTGCACCTACGCGTGCTTCTACAACCCAGTTCAGCACATTAGCTCGATCAATTCTGAAGATATTCCCTTTTATTCAAGCAAATAAGCTTAGAGTCCAATTCCAATATCCGGAATTCTCCGTTAGGTCTGCTTCTAATATATGAACACCGAATCAATCACTACACGAGATACCAGAACATGACTGCATACCTTTGCTGAATTCTCACCATGCACCACATCATTCACAGGACCATAATAACATTCTCTGATCATAATAACCAACATTCCCCGAATCTGATGCTCACAACACACCTCATGATATATATAAGTCTCGCAATACCTCCACGACAGAAGAGATGTGTAGAAATGTATAACCAACAACCAAGTCAACAAATCATTGAGTCTATACTTCTGACAAGAACAATTACCTCATTCTGAACCAAATAATGATCTTTGCTCTTTAATATACTTCATATAATCCGATTGCACTGATCCTAGATCCAATAATCTCGTCTCACCCAGTACGAATTGCTCAGGAAATAAGCTACCTCGGTCATGATCAAAAGTCCCATATGATACCGTAACGTTCCAATAGGCTGCAAGCTCGAATGAGATACATAAGGAAAATGAACTCAGGAAGGGACTACTCAACTCACGCGACTAATATGAACTTTCCTCAAAAAATGGGAAACAAAACACACAAAAACATGTATAGGGAACTGTACTCAACATCACATTGTTGCGGTGTGCAACCCGATCCAAATAATATACCCATGGTGGTGTTCCACCCGATCCACACATAAAATTCACATAAGTATATATATACCGAGCTAAATTTCTTATTACAATAAAATACCGAATATCAGTCACAAGCACGCTAAGTACATAATACCATCATTGGGGAGACATATAGCGCCTTAAGCTAATAAACTCAAGCACAATTGAGGTGCGATATATGTTCTGAAACCAAAGAGCCATCCTGCTCACATAACACCATCGCTACGTGGAACCTCAATGAAAATTATCATGTCACGACCCATTTACATAATAGGTCATGATGGCGCCCAACACCGTTGTTAGGCAAGCCAACGCGGAAGTATTAGTGAATTCTTATTTTACTTACCCAAAACAGTTACAATATTTTTTCTTAATTTGCAATTAAAAGCAAGTGATAATATGCAACATCCAATAATAATTATACAATCCAAAAGAAACGTCTACTAATGTGTGTACCAAGACCTGGTGTCACAAGCTGTGGGAAACTAGTAGAATATACAAAATAATACATCTATCCTACTGTCTGAAACATAATAGACAATCAAAAGTAAGGAAGACTCCATCCAGCTGCTGATCAGCACAAGAATGGAAAATAGCTCACCGTGGAAGTCTCGGACTATGATTAGGGACGCGCAACGGTCTAATAGCTAGATGAACCTGCCTCAGAGCCTATACAATTAAGTACACAAGGGTAACATGAGTACATAAACAATATGTACCCAGTAAGTATCCCGTCTAATCTCGAAGAAGTAGAGATGAGAGGTCGACTTGATACCTACTAGGGCCAAATAATATAATATGATGTTATGCCAGGCATGATGGTCACAATATATAACATGTGAAATAAGTATTTCTAAGTCATGTCATTTTAATACCCCAGTTAATCCTTTACAATTTAAACCATGTAATAGGCAGGTCATCAATAATAAATTCACATAAATATCATGCACACGTTATGCCGAGGTCGACGGCCCAATCCAACATAAAAGAAACAATGCACTGCCAGAGGGTCTAATGGCGCGAACCATAGATGCATATATTTCTACCAAGGCGATCGGCCCGATCCACAAATATCAATTATCAACAGAAGAATACAAGAAGGCGCATTTATATTCAAATAAACTCATACAAGTATTCAACACAGAATTTGTTCACTTATGTTTATTTCCAATTCTCTAGCATATCCTAACTGATCACATTAGCAAGAAGACATATAACATTTGCAATTATAGCATGACACGGGTCCTAAACTACCCGGACAATTAACATGATAGTAGCCACGCACGGACTCTCGTCACCTAGTGCATACATAGACCCCGCATTTAGTAGCAAATTATACAATTATTACTCCTATGGGGACAATTCCCTCTTACAAGGTTAGAAAGGAGACTCGCATCGCTCCAAAGCGCACTTCCAATACCAAGAACGAGCCCGAACCCTCAATTTGGAGCCGAATGATTCAAAACTAGTTAAATGGGGTAAGAACTAGTCAATACAAGCTCATAAGGTCACATCCTAACTATTAAAGCAATTTCCCAACCTTAAACACAAGTTTCCTAAAATCCGACCCCGGGACCACGTGCCCGGATTCTGAAATTTTTCGAAGAAAGTTGTTCTTTGTGACCTAAGGATCAATAATATATGATTTGTACTTCTCTTCATAACCAATTTCGTGGAAAAATCTAAGTTTTATCAAAACCCTAGGTTTTGCTCTAACCCCATAATTTTACCTTAATCGTAGTGTTTAATCTACCTAAGACACAAGTATTAAACTAGGAATAGGTGGGATAAACTTACCTCAAGATTCTAGGTGAAAGTCTTCTCTCAAAAGCTCCAAAATCGCCCAATGGATGAGTGGAAAGTGGCAAAAATGACTTAGAACCCGTATTAAATGAAGCTCACTACTTCAGCGATTTCCGCATCTGCGGTCAGGGGCCGCATCTGCGAGGAAGAGATCGCATCCGCGGAATTGGCCAAGCGGGCTGGGACCGCTTCTGCGGTCTTCAAGCCGTTCTGCGGTTTTGGGCCTGTCCTGCCTTGGCCGCATCTGCGAGAGGACGACCGCTTCTGCGGTCTCGCACCTGTGGCTGACCAACCGCAGGTGCGGTTATGACAGAAGTAAATGCTTCAGCTCTTCTCAACCTTTCCAACTTCACTCGAGCCTCATTCGATTGATACTCGGGGCTTCCGGGCCCCGCCCGAACATATCGACAAGTCTGAAATCATGAAACGGACCTGCTCGAACCTTCAGAATGCCCGAAACAACGCTAAATCTAAGAATCACCCCATAAACCAATTGAATCAAACTTATGAACTTCAAGTTCTTAATTCTCCTCTAACGAGCCGAAACACACCTAAACTACTCGGATTGACACCAAATTTTGCGGGCAAGTCTTAAATGTTTTATTGAACCTGTACCGGGTCCGATAACCATGTGATAAATCATTAATTAGTTTCTTTAAATCCTTAAAAATTCCTAATAAAAATTCATTACTCGGCCTAGGGACTTCGAAATTTGATTCCAAGCATACGCCCAGGTCCCATATTTTCCTTCGGACCCTCCGGAACTGTTAAAATACGAATTCGGGTCCGTTTGCTAAAAATTTTGACCAAAGTCAAACTTAGCCTTTTAAGAAAATCTTAAGTAATCAAATAAGCAAATTTCAACCCAAATCCTTCCAATTCCTGAACCCACCATACCCGCGGGTCGTAAATTATTTAAAGCAAGCGCGAGAAGTTTTATTTTGGGGGACGGGGTTCTAAAAATCAAAACGACCATTCGGGTCGTTACATTCTCCACCTCTTAAACAAATGTTCGTCCTTGAACGGACATAGAAAAGTACCCGAGGTGCTGAATAAATGTGGGTATATGCTCTGCATGTCCTCCTCGGATTCCCAAGTCGCCTCCTCGACTGGTTGGCCCCTCCACTGGACCTTTACCGCTAAAATCCTCATGGACCTTAACTGGAAATCATGTCTATAAATAATGGTAACTGACACCTCCTCGTAACTCAGGCTCTCATCCAACTGAATAGTACTGAAGTCCAACACATGGGACAAGTCGGCATGATACCTCCGAAGCATGGACATGTGAAAGACTGGGTGAACTCCCGATAAACTAGGGGGTAAAGTAAGCTCGTAAGTTACCTCCCCAACTTGTCTCAACACCTTAAATGGGCCAATAAACCTTGGGCTTAGCTTTCCCTTCTTCCCGAACCTCATAACACCCTTCATTGATGAGACTTTCAAGAGGACTTTCTCGCCAACCATGAATGATACCCTTCTGATCCGCGTAACTCTTCTGTCTGGACTGAGCTGTACGAAGACTCTCCTGAATCAACTTTACCTTGTCCAAGGCATCTTGCACCAAATCTGTACCATATAACTTAGCCTCACCAGGCTCGAACAATCTGATAGGAGAACGACATCGCCGACCGTATAAAGCCTCAAATGGAGCCATCTCAATGCTGGACTGATAGCTGTTGTTGTATGTAAACTCTACCAAAGGCAAGAACTGATCCCACTATCCTCCAAAGTCAATCACACATGCTCTAAGCATGTCCTCCAAGATCTAAACTCTCCGCTCCAACTGCCCGTCGGTCTGTGGATGAAATGTTGTACTAAACTCCACGCGGATCCCCAACTCACCCTGAACAGATCTCCAAAAACAAGAAGTGAACTGAGGGCCTCTATCTGATATGATGGAAACAGGCACACCGTGCAACCGGACTATCTCCTGAATGTAAATCTGAACCAGCCTCTCCAAAGTGTAAGTAGTCACAACCGGTATAAAGTGTGCCGACTTGGTCAACCTATCTATGATGACCTATACTGTATCAAACTTCCGCAAGGTTTGGGGCAAGCCAACTACGAAATCTATAGTAATGCGCTCCCACTTCCACTCTGGTATAGGCATATGCTGAAGTAGGCCACCCGCCCTCTAGTGCTCGTACTTGACCTGCTGGCAATTCAAACACCTAGCCACATACTCCACTATGTCTTTCTTCATCCTCCGCCACCAATAATGCTGCCTCAAGTCACGATACATCTTCGTAGCACCAGGATGAATGGAATACCGCGAACTGTGTGCCTCCTCTAGTATCCTCTCCCTCAGACCATCAGCATTAGGAACACATAGGCAACCCTGGAGTCGCAAAACAACATCCTCGCCAATAGAAACCTCCTTGGCACTACCCTGAAGCACTGTCTCTCTAAGAACAGCCAAATGTGGATCCTGGAACTGCTGGGCCTTGATCTGCCCAAATAATGAAGACTGAGCAATAACACACACAAGAACTCGGCTGGGCTCTGAAATATCCAACTTCAAAAGTCTGTTAGCGAAGGACTGGATGTCCAAAGCTAGTGGCCTCTCCTCTGCTGGAATGAATGCCAAGCTACCCATACTCTCTGCTTTCCTGCTCAAGGCATCTGCGACCACATTTGACTTGCCCGGGTGATAAAAAATGGTGATGTCATAATCCTTCAGCAACTCAAGCAATCTACGCTACCTCAAATTAAGATCCCTCTGCTTGAACAAGTGCTGTAAGCTGCGATGATCAGTATAAACCTCACATGATACCCTGTACAGATAATGCCTCCATATTTTAAGAGCATGAACAATCGCGGCCAACTCCAGATCATGAACAGGATAATTCTTCTCATGGATCTTCAGTTAACACGAAACATATGCAATAACTCGCCCCTTCTGCATTAATACAATCCCAATCCAACGCGCGAAGTGTCGCGATATACCGTATATATCCCTGAACCGGAAGGCAACACAAGAACTAGTGCTGTAGTCAAGGCTGTCTTGAGCTTCTGAAAGCTTGCCTCACAATCATCGGACCAATGGAAAAGAGCACCCTTCTGGGTCAATCTAGTCATTAGTGATGCAATAGATGAAAAGCCCTGCACAAATCGTCTGTAATAACTTGCTAACCCTAGGAAACTCCTGATCTTGGTCACTAAAGTAGGACGTGGCCAACTCTGAACTGCCTCAATCTTCTTGGGGTCCACCTTAATACCCTCCCCCTGACACAATATGCCCCAAGAATGCCACTGACACTAGCCAGAACTCACACTTGGAGAACTTAGCATATAGCTTCTGCTCTCGCAAGGTCTGAAGCACTACCCTCAAATGCTGCTCGTACTCCCTAGGTTATGGAAGTATATCAAGATGTCATCAATGAAGACGATGACAAAGGAATCAATATAAGGCATGAACACTCTGTTCATCAAGTCCATAAATGCTGCTAGGGCATTAGTCAAGCCAAAGGACATCACCAAAAACTCATAATGGCCATATCTGGTCCGGAATGCAGTCTTCGAAACATATGAGTCTCGAATCTTCAATTAATGGTACCCTGACCTTATGTCGATATTAGAGAACACCCTAGCACCTTGAAACTGGTCAAACAAATCATCAATGTGAGGCAATGGATACTTATTCTTGATGGTGACTTTGTTTAACTGGTGGTAATCAATGCACATCCGCATTTTCCCATCCTTCTTCTTCACAAATAACACTGGTGCACCCCAAGGCGATACATTAAGTCTAATAAAACCCCTTTGCTAACAACTCCTCAAGTTGCTCCTTCAACTCCTTTGGAGACATTCGGTACGGTGGGATAGATATAGGTTGGGTGCCTGGAGCCAAGTCAATATAGAAATCAATATCACGATCCAGTGGCATGCCAGGAAGATCGGAAGGAAACACATCAGCGAACTCTCGAACTACTGCAATCGTCAGAGACTCTGCAGTGCTGTCCTGAACATAAGCCAACTAAGCCAAACACCCCTTCTCGGCCATTTGCCGAGCCTTCAGGAAAAAGATAACCCGACTAGACATATCAACTGTGGAACCCTTCCACTCCAACCCTGGCATCACTAAAGTAACAGTCTTGACATGCAATCTAGGATGGCGTGATATGGAGATAACCAATCCATGCATAGGATGATCTCAAAATCGATCATATGAAGCAACTGGAGGTCTACTCTAGTCTCGAAACCATAGAATGTGACCACACAGGATCGGTAGATCCGATCCATAATCATAGAATCACCCACAGGAGTGGACACATGAATAGGAGTGCCCAAGGGCTCATAAGCAATAGCCAATAAACGAGCAAACAGAGATGATATATACGAATAGGTAGACCCTAGATCAAATAATACCGAAGCATCTCTACCGCAGATGGAAACAATACATGTGATGACGTCATTTGAGGCCAATGCATTTGGCCTAGCCGGAAGGGCATAAAATCTAGCTAGAGCACCGGCTGGCTGGCCTTCACCTGACTGAGTAGTAGCTGACTGACCTCTCCCTACCTAGCCTCCACCTCTAGGACAACCCCTACTAGTCTACCCTCCACCTTTAGGTGGCGGGGCAGCCAGTGCTGAAATCATAGCCTACTAACCCTGATGTACTGCCTTGCCCCAAAGGCTGGGGAAATATCTCCTCATATGACCAAGGTTTCCGCACTCAAAACAACCCTGCGATGCGGCAACCTACTGCTTTGACAGCTGACTCTGATGGCCGAAATAGCCGGTGGACGGTATGAACTCTCCGGCATAGCACTGAAATAAGAATCGGAAGAACCCTGAGGACCTGAATACCTACCGGAGGAACCCTGAATAGCTGGTGGGTGGTAAAAACTCTCTGGTATGGGACTGAAATAGGGACGTGCCGAAGCACCCCGAGCAGGTGGTAGTGCTAAATGTGGGGGCCCGTTGGCTGTCCCCTACCAAACTAACCTCTGCCCCTGGCCGGGGCACCTCTGAACTCTCCGGAGAATCTAGCTCTCTTATCCTGCTGCATCTGTTCCCTACCCCTCAGACATTAGCCCTTAATCCTCCGAGCAATCTCCACCACTAACTGATAAGGACTCCCCATCTCCACCTCTCGGGCCATGTTGTCCCTGATGCCAGAATGCAACCCTGCAACGAACCTCCTCATTCTCTACATTAGTAGAAAGTATCATCAATGCATGGTGGGATAACTCAGAAAACCTTGCCTCATAGTCGGTCACCGACATCTGACCGTGCTCCAACTACTCGAACTGATACCGTAGCTCTTCCCTCTCAGAGGGTGGAATATACCTGTCCAGGAATAACTGTGTGAACTGACTCCAAGTGATAGGAGGAGAACCTGCTGGCCTACCAAGAACATAGGACTTCCACCATCTACTGGCCCTACCCTCTAGCTGAAAAGTGGTGAAGTTAACCCCATGCGACTCCAATATCCTCATATTGTGTAGTTTGTACCTGCACCTATCAATGAAGTCCTGAGCATCCTCATGATGCTCACCCCAAAGATAGGAGGGTGAAGTCTAGTCCATCTATCCAACAGCTTCTGTGGGTCACCATCCGCATTTGGTCTGGGCTCGGGTATCACTGCAGCAACTGGCTGAGCCCCATCCGCGGGTAGTGCACCCGGAGTCTGATACACTACAGCTGCATGACCATGAGCCTGAGCAGTAGGGGTCTGTGCTCCCCCTCCTGCCTGTGATGTAGCTGGATCTGCTGGAAATAAACCAGCCTGAGTCATGGTGTCCATGAATCATAGCATACGACCCATGACCTCCTGGAATCCCGGTGATGTCATAAAGTTTGCCGGGGTAGGCTCAGCTGCGGGCACCTCGCCTTGCTCCTCAATAATAGGATCTCCCGCAGGATCTGCTGGGGGTGCTACCGGAACAACTCTGGGATGCCCTTGTCCCATTCCTCGGGTCGGTGCCCTCCCCCGGCCTCTGCCTCAACCTCTAGCAACGAGGGGAGCAGCCCCTCCTGGGTTTGGAACATCCGTCGTGTGTGTCCTCACCATCTGTGAGAGAATTAAAGGAAGAAATTTAGTGTACCATCCACTTCACGGTAGGAAATAAATAAAGAGTAGTTTCCTAACACCCTATATCCTCTCGAAGATAAATACATATGTCTCTGTACCGATCCGCAAGACTCTATTAGGTTTGCCCATGACTTGTGAGACCTACGTGAACCTAGTGCTCTAATACCATGTTGTCACGACCCATTTACATAATAGGTCATGATGGATCCCAACACCATTGTTAGGCAAGCCAACATGGAAGTATTAGTGAATTTTTATTTTACTTACCCAAAATAGTTACAATATTTTTTCTTAATTTGCAATTAAAAGCAGGTGATAATATGCAACATCCAATAATAATTATACAATCCAAAAGAAACGTCTACTAATGTGTGTGCCAAGACCTGGTGTCACGATCTGTGGGAAACTAATAGAATATACAAAATGATACATCTATCCTATTGTCTGAAACAGAATAGATAGTCAAAAGTAAGGAAGACTCCATCCAGCTGTTGATCGGCACATGAAGGGAAAGCAGGCCACCGTGGAAGTCTCGAACTATGATCAGGGACGCGCAACGGTCTGATAGCCAGATGAACCTTCCTCAGAGCTTGTACAATTAAGTACAGAAGCATGGCATGAGTACATAAACAATATGTACCCAGTAAGTATCCCGTCTAATCTCGAAGAAGTAGAGATGAGAGGTCGACTTGATACCTACTAGGGCCAAATAATATAATATGATGTTATGCCAGGCATGATGGTCACAATATATAACATGTGAAATAAGTATTTCTAAGTCATGTCATTTTAATACCCCAGTTAATCCTTTACAATTTAAACCATGTAATAGGCAGGTCATCAATAATAAATTCACATAAATATCATGCACACGTTATGCCGAGGTCGACGGCCCAATCCAACATAAAAGAAACAATGCACTGCCAGAGGGTCTAATGGCGCGAACCATAGATGCATATATTTCTACCAAGGCGATCGGCCCGATCCACAAATATCAATTATCAACAGAAGAATACAAGAAGGCGCATTTATATTCAAATAAACTCATACAAGTATTCAACACAACATATGCTCACTTATGTTCATTTCCAATTCTCTAGCATATCCTAAGTGATCATATTAGCAAGAAGACATATAACATTTGCAATTATAGCATGACACGGGTCCTAAACTACCCGGACAATTAACATGATAGTAGCTACGTGATAACTAGGGATTTTGATACATTTTATCCTCCTTCTTGCTTATGTTTTGATTAGAAATTTTTACAAAATGGTCCCAAAAAAGCTCACAAGTTGTGCTTGATTGCAGGTTTGATCAACAAAGTGACAAGATGTCAAAGATCGGCTAAAAAAGGAGTGAAACTTGCACAAGTACCAAGACAAGACAAGCTCAGGCAAGCAGGCTCAATGCAGTCGCACACCATTCTGTGCGGTCCGCACAAGTGAGGTTCACAGAGGTGGACTTCCAAGAAAACAGGCAATGCGGCCGCATGAGATTCAATGCGGTCCGAATTGGAGTCACTGCGGCCGCACTCGATTTCTTGCGGTCCACAAAACCAAGGATCAGAGAAGTGCCAGTTTGGAGATTGAAGCCAATGCGGTCCACGCTCCATTTCATGCGGACCGCACTAGAAGCCACCGCGGCCGCACTCGATTTTGTGCGGTCCGCATTGCCCGAGTTCAGAGAGCTGGATTTTAAGTCAAGAGCCTTAGTACAGCCACAAGTGATTTTGTGCGGTCCGCACTAGCCCTGTAGGGGTATTTTTGTCCAGATTTTTCATCTTAGTATAAATAGCTTCTTTTCCCATTTTTAGGTTATCAGATAGTTTTGGTACTGGGTTGCACTCATGACTTCGAATATTTTAGCTATTTTGAGTAATTTTAGCTTTATTTCAATATTGAATCTTCTAGTTTATCTTAGCAATTAATTAATATGAGTTTTTCTTCATCTATTTCTTTATTTTCTTCTCTAATTATGAGTAGCTAGACCCATAAGCTAGGGTTGTGGCTCAACCCTAGTGTGGGCAATTGAGAGGTCTTGTGTTTTCGGGCTAGATTGGCTATGGGTGTTTGATATTTTGGCTAATTTCATGTTTAATTGCTTAATTGGTTGTTGCAAATACTAGTTTGTGTTTAGTTGACTTTGGCTCTTCTTGAGAAAGAGAGCCTAAGTCTCTGAAATTGGTCCAACAAGGAATTCGGGCGTACTCAAGAGATTGATAGCCCCAATTAAAGGGTTAAACCTAGAGATAGTAATACCCGACTTGAACCTTGATTGCTTGTGCAAATTTGCATACCCAATTGGTCTTGAGAAAGTCAATTCGGGTAAAATCACTCGAACCACCGAGAGGTTTAGAGTGGGTAAAATCGTGCAATGATTATATCATACTCCCCAAATATGTCAATCATGCCTTAGACTCAAGTATCCGTCAATTGACCACCTAGGCAAAAGTCACTACCCTAGTGGCTTTTAATCATTTGAACCACTCGCAATACTTTACTCTCAGCTTATTCTAGTTTAATTTAGCATTGTAGTTTGATAAATTAGAAGTAAATCAAAAACCCAAAAATGTTAAGAAGTGCAATTTGGAACACATACACAACTCCACTTTAGACAGACACCCGACTCCAACTTCTAGCTCCATGTGAAAATCAATCCCAACCTTAATCGGGTAAAAGCTATTTCGACCCTCTCTCGCTACTCAATAGTAGTGCAGGGTTGGCCTCGATCACTTTTTAGCGCCATTGCCGGGGAGATAGCGGTTTTGGCTATCTATCTACATAGTTTTGTGTATTGTTCTTCTTTCCTTCCTTGTTACTAATTTGTTTGTGTCACAACTCAGGTACCAAATGGCAGCGAACAACGCCAATGACCCTCTTGGAAATGTGATTGTGGGGGAGGAGGTCGATGATGTTGGAGATGATGAGGTGCCTCTTGTACCTCAAGGACAACGAAAAGGCTGCCAGGCTAATGCTAATATTAATGACAATATCCCAGACCCTCCTCCGCCACCTCCAAGAGTGGCTCCTAGAGTGCTTCCAAACCAAGGCTATGCAAGTGCTATTGTCCCACCCCAAATACGGGCGGGCAATTTAAAATAACCAATGTGATATTGACCTTACTAGAGCAACGTGGGTACTTCACGGGCGCTGCAAATCAAAATGCTTACAAACATCTCAAGGGGTCCGTGGATACATGTTGGGGGAGCAAGCAAATTAATATGTCCGAGGATGCTCTTAGGTTGAGACTCTTCCCATTATCACTTAGAGGGAAGTCATTGGATTGGCTCAAGCAACTTCCCAACCATTCCATCACTACTTGGGATGAGTTGGCGGATAAGTTCATTGCAAAATTTTTCTCACCGGGGCATATGGCTGCATTGAGAGATGATATCTTGGCATTCAAGCAAGAGCCCATGAAATCTTTGCATGAAATTTGGGAACGTTATAGAAAAATGGTGAAGGAATGCCCCAACAATGATATGACTGAGGCGATGATCCAACAAACCTTCTACCGGGGCATTAATATAACAAACCAATGCATAGTGAACCAACTTGATGGCGGCAACTTCATGAATCTATCGTATGATTCGGCTTGTGACATTCTTGATGAGATGGCTGACACTTCTTCCGCTTGGCAAAGTAGAGCCAATGTGCCCCAGGGTGACCCCACGATTATTTATTTGCATAAGGAATTACATGATCATGGGTAGCCTATAGCTGAGTTGACAACCACGATGAACCAACTAGCAAAGGCACAGTTGCAACAAGTTCAAAATCCTCGCCAAGTGAATTCCATGGAGGGCGTTAACATGCTTGTCAACAAAAGAAGACAAAGAGGTCAACAGAACCAAGGGAATTCAGAGCAATTTGACAATGATTGTGGTGGATTTCAAAATGATGGTTATGATGAACAAAGTGAAGAGGTGCAATACGTGAATAATTATCAAGGCCAAAGAGGCAATTCTTCCAACCAAAAACAATGGAGATCCTAAGGCAATTAGGGCAATCAACAACAACACAATGGTAATTGGGGAAACAACAACCAAAACAACAACTGGGGAAATCAGAACAACAATCAAAACAACCAAGGAAATTGAAATGGTAATAACAACAATTGGGGTGGTAATAACAATCAAGGTGGATGGAACAATGGAAACCAAGGAAACCGGGGGTAGGGCTTTCAAAGGCCCCCAATATACCAACAACCGAACAATCACCCCCATTTCCATCTCAAGGTCCTAGTTCTTCTAGCAATGATATGGGTAAAATTGAAATCATGTTCAAACGGATGATGAAGAAGAAGGCGGACTCGGATGCTCAGTCCCACAATACCTCTATCAGAATCTTGGAGGTGCAGTTAGGCCAAATCTAACAGTCTTTAAATACTCACCCTAAGAGTGCTCTACCAAGTGATACGGTAGTGAACCCAAAGGGTGGGAATAATCATGTTATGGCGGTAATAACAAGAAGTGGGAGAGGCGGTGATGTGCATGCCTCCGAACAAAAGCAAATTGTGGATGCCGATGTTGAGTTGCAAGAAGATGAAGTTCCTTTGGTGGTTGAAAATATGACTTATGAAAATGTGAATGAAGAATTGAGGATTGATATTCAAGATGTCGAGGTGGAAACCTAAAATGATGTGAACCAGTCTAGGGAACACATAATAGATATGCCAGAGCTGGTTGTGCCTATAGCCAATGCTCCTTTACCAAGACCACCTCCACCTTATCCTCAAAGACTTGCGAAGCAGAAAAATGAGAATCAGTTTAAAAAGTTCATTGACATGATGACGAGCTTATCCATCAATGTGCCTTTAGTGAAGGCTCTTGAACAAATGCCGGGCTATGCTAAATTCATGAAGGACTTGGTAACAAAGAAGCGGTCTATGAATTGTGAAACTATAAAGATGACTCACCAAGTTAGTGTAATAGTGCATTCAATGGCCCCGAAGCTTGAAGATCCCGGTGCTTTCACCATTTCTTGCACCATTAGGAGTGCAAATTTTGCTAAAGCTCTATGTGATTTGGGGGCTAGTATAAATTTGATGCCCTATTACATTTTCAAGACTTTGCGTATTGGGCAGCCGAGGCCGACTTCCATGAGATTACAAATGGCAGATAAAACGATGAAGAGACCATTGGGTATTATTGATGATGTTCTTGTTCGGGTGGACAAATTTATCTTGCCAGCTGACTTTGTGGTCTTGGATTATGAGGTAGATTATGAAGTTCCTATCATTTTGGGGAGACCTTTCCTTGCTACGGGGAAGGCCTTAGTTGATGTGGAAGCAGGGGAACTCACCTTCCGGGTGGGTGATGAAAAAGTGGTCTTTCTTGTTCGCAAATCAATGAAGCAGCCTAATAGTACCGAGGTGTGCTCTTTTGTGGACCTTGTCACAGCAGTGATAGTTGATGACACCAGTGCAATAATCAATATGAAGGACCCTTTGGAGGCCGTATTGTTGAATCTTGATGTCAATGATTATGAGGGCCGAGTGGAGTGCGTGAATGCTTTACATGGAATGGGCTCTTACTCTTATGACCCTACGAAATTATCTTTGGACCTCGAGAATAGAAAGACTCCACCAACTAAACCTTCAATTGAGGAGCCTCCGGTGTTGGAGTTGAAACCATTGCCTCCACACCTCAGGTATGAGTTCTTAGGCTCAAATTCTATTTTGCTAGTTATTCTTTCTTCTTGCCTTACTAACATGCAGGTTGATGCCATATTGGCGGTACTTCAAAAGTGGAAAAAGGCAATTGGATGGACTTTAACTAATATTCGGGGGATAAGCCCCGCATTCTATATGCACAAGATTATTCTGGAAGATGATGCAAATCCCTACTTGGAGCATCAAAGGAGGTTGAACGAGGCAATACAAGAAGTTGTGAAAAAGGAGGTGATCAAGTGGTTGGATGCCGGGGTTGTGTACCCCATCTCTGATAGCTCTTGGACTTCACCGATGCATTATGTACCAAAGAAGGGCGGCATGACCGTGGTTGCAAACATTCACAAAATAAATTGATTCCTACCAGAACCGTCATCGGTTGAAGGGTATGCATGGATTACCGCAAGTTGAATAAAGTGACCCGCAAGGATCACTTCCCTTTGCCTTTTCTTGATCAGATGTTAGACCGACTTGCTGAGCGTGCCTTCTACTATTTCTTGGATGGGTATTCTGGGTACAACCAAATCTTGATTGCTCCGAATGATCAGGAGAAAACCACATTCACTTGTTCATATGGCACCTTTGCCTTTTCGAGGATGCCTTTTGGGTTGTGTAATGCACCGACTACATTTCAACGGTGTATGATGGCCATTTTCACTGATATGGGGGAAGACATATTGGACGTGTTCATTGACAACTTTAGTTTTGTGGGAGACTCATTTGATGAATGCTTGAAGAATCTTGAGAGAGTTTTGGCCTATTGTGAAGAAACCAATCTTGTTCTCAATTGGGAGAAATGCCACTTTATGGTAGAAGAGGGCATAGTTCTTGGGCATAAAATTTAAAAGCATGGTATTGAGGTAGAAAAACAAAAATTGATGTGATTTCAAGCCTCCCCCTTCATCTGTCAAGGGAGTCCGAAGTTTTCTTGGGCATGCAGGGTTCTACCAGAGATTTATCAAAGACTTTTCGAAGGTGGTGAATCCCTTGTGCAAGTTGTTGGAAAAAGATGCTATGTTCGTGTTTGATGAAAAATGTATGCAAGCCTTTGAACTTCTCAAGCATAAGTTGACCACCACTCCTATCATTATCGCACCTAATTGGAGCTTGCCCTTTGAGCTCATTTGTGATGCGAGTGATGTTGCGGTTGGGGCGGTTTTGGGTCAAAGAGTGAACAAAATATTTCATCCGGTGTACTATGCGAGCAAGACAATGAATGACGCTCAAGTGAACTACACGGTGACTGAGAAAGAACTTTTGTCTATTGTGTTCGCAATGAAAAATTTCCGGTCGTATCTTATGGGTGCTAAGGTTATTATTTGTACTGACCATGCCGCACTCCAGTACTTGATGATGAAGAAGGATTCCAAAGCTCGACTGATGCGATGGGTCTTGTTACTTCAAGAGTTTGTTTTGGAGTTGTGGGCCGGAAAGGTAGTGGGAACCAAGTGGCGGACCACTTATCCCTCTTGGAGGAGGAGGGGAGGCCTCATGATGGCCTAGAGATTAATGATTCATTTCCCAACGAACAACTTCTTTCGGTGTCGATGAATGATATGTCATGGTTTGTCGATGTTGCTAATTTCCTTGTGACTGGTATAATCCCGTGTGAGCTCTCTTCTAACCAGAGGAAAAAGCTCAAGCGGGATAGTTTGGATTTCTATTGGGATGAGCCATACTTGTTCAAGATTTGCACGGATGGTGTGATCCAAAGGAGTGTCCCGAAGAAAGAGCAATTGAGTATCTTGGAGGCTTGTCATTCCTCTCCCTATGGTGGCCATCATGGTGGGGCGAGGACGGCTTCCAAAGTTCTTAGTTATGGGTTTTATTGGCCAACTTTGTACAAAGATGCAAGCGAACTAGTGAAGAGGTGTGATGAATGTCAAAGAGTGGGTGGAATATCGAAGAAAGATGAGATGCCTCTCAATACCACTTGAGGTTGATATTTTTGATGTGTGGGGCATTGATTTTATGGGCCCGTTTGTTAGCTCGTGTGGGAACACATACATTCTTGTGGAGGTGGACTATGTTTCAAAGTGGGTTGAAGCCGTAGCTTTGCCCAACAATGAGGCCCGGAGTGTTGTTGCATTTCTCAAAAAGAGCATCTTTACAAGGTTTGGTACTCATCGTGCAATCATAAGTTACGGGGGGTCTCATTTTTGCAATAGAGCTTTTGACACTTTACTTTCAAAGTATGGCATCAATCATAAAGTTTCCACTCTCTATCATCCTTAAGCAAGTGGTCAAATTGAAGTCTTCCAATTGGGAAATCAAAAGAATATTTTCAAAGATGGTCAATGCAAATAGGACCGATTGGTCAAAGAAATTGGATGACGCTCTATGGGCTTATAGGACCCCTTACAAGACTCCGATTGGTATGTCTCCGTATCGGTTGGTGTTTGGGAAAGCTTGCCATCTACCAGTCGAGTTAGAGCACAAGCCCATGTGGGGTTTGAGGAAGCTAAATCTTGAATGGGATGTTGCAGCAAATCTTCGTGTGGCAGCGGCTTAATGAACTTGATGAATTTCGATTCCATGCCTACTCCAGTTCGTCCTTATACAAGGACAAGATGAAGTACCTTCATGATAAATATGCTCGTAGCAAGGAGTTCAAAGTTAGTGATTTGGTTCTCTTGTTCAACTCTCGGTTACGTCTGTTTCCGGAAAAGCTTAAATCAAAATGGAGTGGACCTTTTGAAGTGGTGTGTGTGACCCCGTTTGGTGCTCTTAATTTAAAGAACAAAAATGGGAAAGTTTTTAGAATGAATGGGCATAAGGTCAAGAACTACTTGGGAAAAATTGATGACAGCCACGTGGTGGCACTTCTTTATCTCAAATGATTTGATGGTAACCTGCATCGTGCCGCAATGTTAAATCAGGCGCTTCTTGGGAGGCAACCCATGTGTTTTTCTTCTTGTTTTTCTTTGATTTTCATGGTAGTATAGGATTTATTATTGGACTAACTGGTTGTGAGATGCTACAGGATTGTGTTGATGCAGTGCAGGACATAGTGAAAAGTGTTCTGGTCTCTGAAGTTTTCAATGCGGACGCACTACATTTAGTGTGGACTGCACTAATGAAGGATGAAATGTCCAACTCTCTGAAGTTTGCCACCGCGGCCGCATTACATTTTGTGCGGTCCGTGGTGGACCATTGAGGCCGCATGGCATTTTGTGCGGACCGCATTGGGTTGCCTTCTCAAACATGAAACATGCTATATGGTGCGGACCGGAGTCCATTTTGTGCGGTCCGCACTGGGTTGGTAAGTTGGGCCCCAGGTCCTTTTCTATAAATAGGGCCTGAGGCCCTCCTGTTACATTTTTCAATCTCTTTACTCTCAGAACCCCTAAAAACACTATTCTTCATCCCTTTTGCTCGTAACTAGCTGCTAGGAATCATTAATCATCACTAAATCTCACATCTGGTAATTTATCTTCTTTTTTTAATTGCTTTAATTTTGTTATTCTCTTTTACTTTTTGTTTTTCTTGTCTATTATTTTGTTCTTCCTGTATTTTCTTCGATTGTTAGGTTATGGTAGTTGACTTCTTGATTAAAGTAGAATTGGGTAGTTAAAATCACTGGGCAAACACTTAGGGACCCTTATTAGGTGTGAAATTGGACTAAAAATCTAAATACATTGAACCCTAAGTGAGTGTTGCTTCTGGGCACTCAGTGCGGACCGCAGCCGATTCTGTGTGGTCCGCGGTACTTTAGTGCGGTCCTTAATGGCATTTTGTGCGGAGCATTGATGAGTGTCTGTAATATGATCTTTAGAGACTGCGGCCGCACTACATTTTGTGTGGTTCGCATTGGTCCCTGTGCGGCCGCACTACATTTTGTGCGGTCCGCATTGCCTGGATATAAAGAGTGGGTAGTCTGAACCCCACCTCTGTGCGGACCGCATTGCCATTTTGTGCGGTCCACATTGGCCTCTGTGCGGCCGCACTCCATTTTGTACGGTTCGCACTGTGTCACCTCTTCAATTGTCTACAACTTTTTCTTTTTTGCAACTCTGATCTTAATTGTTTTTACTGATGCTAACAAGCCTAATGGATGATGTTTGCGGACAATAGTGAAACAAAGAGGCAAGGGTTCTAAACAAGCTGGTCGAGGTGAATCCTCCCGGGGAGGGAAACAGAAAATGATCATCTGCCTTTGGACTTATTGCTACAGGACCCGGTACCAGTAGCTCATCCCCAGCCTGAGCAGTCCCAGAGGCCTCCCAAGAGGAAGGGGATGATTCCCCGAGCAGAAGATGCAGTCATCCAGTTGGCAGACCCACCTGAGACTTCATCCAGTCAGCCATAGGATGCACCTCAGGAGCCTGTCCAGGTCCAGGACCAGGTTCCAACAGCAGAGCAGCAGGCTATAGGGAACCAGTTTGAGGTTCTCGAGCATATTTAGGACCTAGGGACCACTCAGGAGCCCATGCAGACAGACGGGCCATAGGGAGTCTCTATATCCTTTTCCCCTTTTCTTTTTGGTGCTTATTTGGATTAGTTGGCATTGGGAAGAATGCCAGCTTTCATTTGAGGGGGTAGGCCCTACTTTTATGGATTTGGATTATTGTTTATATTTGACAATTTTTATGCTTTCTTTATTTTTCATCTTTGGTTTGTATATAATTTTAACATTTCGTTACATTTCTCGTACTTTTATTTTACTTTGAGTCTGTATATAAAGTTATGTTACATTGTACATATTCATCCCATCTATTGTATATTCGATTAAATCCCCTCTTGTATATATTCCTTTTACTTTTCACAATTTTTCTTTCTTAGCTTCTTATTTATGTTCGTAGCTTCTTGTTTTGAACGTTTGCAATAAGCCTTTGGTTTTCTTAATGTCACGGTTCTTTCCAAAGGTGGAGTTTGTGTGAACCGGGTGGCTCTTCCCAATGATGGATGGCGTGACAACCTTCTTAAGGGTTTGAGTTAGTTATTCTTTTTGCTTTTCAGTAGTTAGTGGTAAGGGTACCTCAAGCAAAGTTTCACTTGGGCCTAGCACATTTACCTTTGATCTCATGGTCAAAAACAAATTGTTGTGTTTAGGATGGTGAAAGTCGTGACCTTGAGACTCTTGTATTGACCGATAATCATCTAGTGGTTTTTCGGGACCATTGTGTGCTCAAATCTTATCTAAGGTTGTTGTGGGCCCCGACTCTGTGTCTTTAGCAATCCATAGCTTGTGTGGTGAGAAATTGCATTGCAAGTCCAAGTCCCGAGCCATTGGTCTAGAACTTGCCCTGAATGTTTGTTGAGGCGAAATCCTAAGTGAATTTTGACTTGAGACATGATTATAGGCTCACCTTGGTCCAAATGGTAAGCTTGAACGCTTCCATGTCCTACCAATGATAAGATCCCTAGTCAACCATTTTGAGCCTTAAACCTTTTTCCTTCAAAGAACTATGATACAAGCCTTTACCAATTCTAAAAGATTCCCTCTCTTGACACCCGATCTTTCCTTTAGCACATGGAAAAAGTATAAGTTTGGGGGGAGATATGAGAATGGAAACAAAGTGGTAAAAAGGTACAAAATAAAGAAAAGAAAAGGCAATGAAAAAGAAAGAAAAGCAAAAAGACAAAAAGAATGCTCAAAGTAGAATTGAATTAAAAAGGGGGGGGGGTTCAAGAAAAGCAAAGAATGAAAGGTGTGGAAAGTTGAGAAAGGAAAAAAGATTTGAAATGTACAAGAAAGAGTGACAGTGTGTCTCTCTAACTCCTTAGAAAGAATTGAAAAGACTCAAAAAGTCAAATGAATTTGAGCCAAAATGAAACAAAAAAAGTGCTTAAGGGAAGATGGAACCTACTTAGATCAAATATTACCTACCCTAAACCAAAAGCCTTCACTATGTCTCCACAAAAGCCCTATATGATCTTGAGTTAAATGAAACATACATTAGTGGTGACTCACATAAGGGGCAAGCATATCGTACTTAGAGCTAGACTTGTGACTTTTCCATTAACCTCGTTCTGAGTGCTACTATTCTAAAGGTGAGGTTTGCTAAGGGAGAGTTGAGGATGTGTGAGTTTGGGTTCCACAATGACCAAAGTAATAGAAAGAGTTCTTTGATGTGTTGAGTCAACTCTTGATGCTCTTGTGACGCACTTAATCCATGGTGTTTCGAAGAGTAAAATGTTGTTAATGATTCATTTGTATTAAGAGCAATTGTTAGTCCCAATTGATGCTAGATGAGGGCACTTTAGGACAGCTGAATCTTCCTAAAATTTTCCTTAAGGGGTGGATCTTATTTTGTTTGCTTGATGACAAGCAAAAGCTTAAGTTTGGGGGAGTAGATAACTAGGGATTTTGATACATTTTATACTCCTTCTTGCTTGTGTTTTGATTAGAAATTTGTATAAAATAGTCCCAAAAAGGCTCACAAGTTGTGCTTGATTGCAGGTTTGATCAACAAAGTGATAAGATGCCAAAGATCGGCTCAAAAAAGAATGAAACTTTCACAAGTACCAAGACAAGACAAGCTCAGGCTCAATGCGTCCGCACACCATTCTGTGCGGTCCGCACAAGTGAGGTTCAAAGAGGTGGACTTCCAAGCCAACAGGAAATGCGTCCACATGAGATTTAATGCGGTCCGCATTAAAGTCACTACGGCCGCACTCGATTTAGTGCGGTCCGCAAAACCAAGGATCAGATAAGTGCCAGTTTGGAGATTGAAGCCAATGCGGTCTGCGCTCCATTTCATGCGGACCGCATTAGAAGCCACCATGGCCGTACTCGATTCTGTGCAGTCCGCATTGCCCGAGTTCAGAGAGCTGTATTTTATGTCAAGAGCCTTAGTGCGGTCGTACGTGATTTTGTGCGGTCCGCACTAGCCCCGCTGGGGTATTTTTATCCAGATTTTTGAGCTTAGTATAAATAGCTTCTTTTCCCATTTTTAGGTTATCAGATAGTTTTGGTACTGAGTTGCGCTCGTGACTTCGAATATTTTAGCTATTTTGAGTAATTTTAGCTTCATTTCAACATTGAATCTTCTAGTTTATCTTAGCAATTAATTAATATGAGTTTTTCTTCATCTATTTCTTTGTTTTCTTCTCTAATTATGAGTAGCTAGACCCATAAGCTAGGGTTGTGGCTCAACCTTAGTGTGGGTAATTGATGGGTCTTGTGTTTTCGGGCTAGATTGACTATGGGTGTTTGATATTTGGGCTAATTTCATGTTTAATTGCTGAATTGGTGGTTGCAAACACTAGTTTGTATTTAGTTGACTTTGGCTCTTTTTGAGAAAGAGAGCCTAAGTCTTTGAAATTGGTCCAACAAGGAAATGGGGCGTACCCAAGAGATTGATAGCCCCAATTAAAGGGTTAAACCTAGAGATAGTAATACCCGACTTGAACCTTGATTGCTTGTGCAAATTTGCATACCCAATTGGTCTTGAGAAAGTCAATTCGGGCAAAATCACTCGAACCACCGAGAGGTGTAGAGTGGGTAAAATCGTGCAACGGTTATATCATACTCCCCAAATATGTCAATTATGCCTTAGACTCAAGTATTCGTCAATTGACCACCTAGGCTAAAGTCACTACCCTAGTGCCTTTTAACCATTTGAACAACTCGCAATAGTTTATTCTTAGCTTATTCTAGTTTAATTTAGCATTGTAGTTTGATAAAATTAGAAGTAAATCAAAAACCTAAAAATGTTAAGGAGTACAATTTGGAACACATACATAACTCCACTTTAGACAGACACCCGATTCCAACTTCTAGCTCCCTGTGGAAATCGATCCCGACCTTAATCGGGTAAAAGCTGCTTCGACCCTCTCTCGCTACTCAATAGTAGTGCAGGGTTGGCCTCGATCAACTTTTTGGTGCCATTGCTGAGGAGCTAACGATTTTGGCTATCTATCTAACTAGTTTTGTGTATTGTTCTTCTTTCCTGGTTAGAAAGGAGACTCACATCGCTCCAAAGTGCACTTCCAATACCAAGAACGAGCCCGAACCCTAAATTTGGAGTCGAACGATTCACAACTAGTTAAATGGGGTAAGAACTAGTCAACACAAGCTCATAAGGTCACATCCTAACTATCAAAGTAATTTCCAAATCTTAAACACAAGTTTCCTAAAATCCGACCCTGGGGCCACGTGCCTGGATTCCGAAATTTTTTGAAGAAAGTTGTTCTTTGTGACCTGAGGATCAGTAATATATGATTTCTACTTCTCTTCATAACCAATTTTGTGGAAAAATCTAAGTTTTATCAAAACTCTAGGTTTTGCTCTAACCCCATGATTTTACCTTAATCCTAGTGTTTAATCTACCTAAGACACAAGTATTAAACTAGGAATAGGTGGGATAAACTTACCTCAAGATACTAGGTGAAAGTCTTCTCTCAAAAGCTCCAAAATCGCCCAATGGAGGAGTGAAAAGTGGCAAAAATGACTTAGAACCCGTAATAAATGAATCTCACTGCTTCAGCGATTTTCGCATCTGCGGTCAGCGGACCGCATCTGCGGTCCCGCTTCTGCAAGGAAGAGACTGCATCCGTGGAATTGGCCAAGCGGGCTGGGACCGCTTCTGCGGTCTTGAAGATGGTTCTGTGGAGCCACTTCTGTAGTTTTGGGTCTGGCCTACGTTGGCCGCATCTGCGAGCAGATGACCATTTCTGCGGTCTCGCACCTGCGGCTGACCAACGCATGTGCGGTTATGACAAAAGCAGATGCTTCAGCTCTTCTCAACCTTTCCAACTTCACTCGAGCCTTATCCGATTGAAGCTCGGGGCCCGGGCCCCGCCCGAACATATCGACAAGTCTGAAATCATGAAACGGACCTGCTCGAACCTTCGGAATGCCCGAAACAACATTAAATCTAAGAATCACCCACTAAAACCAATTGAATCAAACTTATGAACTTCAAGTTCTTAATTCTCCTCTAACGAGCCGAAATGCACCTAAACTACTCGGATTGACACCAAATTTTGCGGACAAGTCTTAAATGTTATATTGAACCTGTAACGGGCTCCGGAACCAACATACGAGCCCGATACCCATGTGATCAATCATTAATTAGTTTCTTAAAATCTTTAGAATTTTAGTTTAAATATTTCTAATAAAAATTCATTACTCAGCCTAGGGACTTCGGAATTCGATTTCGGGCATATGCCCAGGTCCCATATTATTCTACGGACCCTCCGGGACCGTCAAAACACGAATCTAGGACCGTTTGCTAAAAATATTGACCAAAATCAAACGTAGCCTTTTAGGAAAATCTGAAGGAATAAAATGAGCATATTTCAACCCAAATCCTTCCAATTACCGAACCCACCATCCCCGCGGGTCGTAAATTAGTTAAAGCAAGCGCGGGAAGTTTTATTTAGGGGTACGAGGTTCTAAAAAGTAAAAGGACCAGTCGGGTCGTTACATATCGAGCCGTTCACAACTCACACGGCATAATATAGCATTACATGAAATAGCTGACGACGAAATAATATTCAACGTCCGAATACTCCTCCATAAGGAGCGTTATGCTGAGATGAACACATTTGGTCTGATATAGAGCTCATATTCATACTTAAATCCATTCACAGACTTCAAGACGATTCTGATCGTACTGAACTAGGTCCATAATCTTTCCTGGGTCCATAATAACCCCCTTTTTCTCATAACACACAAGAACAACCATCATAACCGTAGTAATCCTCCATAGTTAACAACCCAATAAATCGAGTGCTCTCCATGCATCAATTCTCAAATTAACGATATCACCACAATATTCATACTTGGTTTAATTCTTCAATCAATCAAGTGATTACATGCCACACTTATACAACCTTCCCGTAGGGCACACTTCACGACCTTCCGTAACAGATAACAGGTTTGTACATCCATACCACCGGTCGTACTAACGCTGAAAAGCGATCAAGAATCCTTAACTAGTATGCAAAGCCTTTTTCACAAAACACCGATCTCGGGTGATGTTGAAGACAATGTCATCTTACTCTAAACATTCAAATCCCTTTCCTGCTCATCCGAGCTCGTGACATCATTGTCAACACCAAACCGCAACCTTGATCCTCACTTTCAAATTCCATACCACTCACTGCACCAACATGCCAATATGCGATAGCACAAGATCTTCATCATAACTCCTGAACCATTAATATGGTAAACACTTCCTCACCTGGAAACTTTTTACTTAACTCATTCCAAGAGGACCATAGCAACACACGAGTAACTTCTCATAACCATCGAACATTTAAATCCTCAAGTAGTGGTCTAAACCACCATAACCCTTCTGGTATCTGCCTACACATAACATGCCATAATACTTGAATACTTCCAAATATAATCAATTACGGCGGCCGTCGAGCCTTGCGCGCACCGCCGCCACTATGCCAATTCAACCATGGATGACCAATCTAACTTCCTCTAATTCATCCTTAACTTGCATTAGAGATAATATTAGCTCCATTCCTTACATCACCAACCTAAATCAGCACTCATCTTGAGTGACCCCATTCCATGAGATCACATTGTCTCCAAACCCATGAACCACTTCATACCCTCCTTGCATGCACATTTGCATCTTCAACTGATGCACCCATTCTGATAATCCCTCTATGAATCCTAAGTCTTTTTCCCTTTTTCCTCCTGATGCTACACTGCAAGTCAAAAACATCATAGACCATTCCGAGCCTCTTATCATAATCTACTACAAAAGCTCGATTCTTAACCATACTGCGGGCTTGAATCCTTAGGCACTGCATTTTTAAATCCTTTGAATTCACTAGGACCGTTGTTGAGAGCCACCCACTCTGACTTGGCCCCGAATATAATCAACTCCATGAATCTTCTAGCACATGAACACCCTCTCAATAAAGCACCCGGCCGAATCACTTTCTTTGAAACCCGCATCTACACAAGGCATAAATCATGTACCCTTCCCCAAATCTGAACATGAGTCAATAAGACCAACTATAGCACACCTTTAACAATTTCTTTGCTCAAATTACCTCTTATGTTCCTTTCCCTTAGATGAAATAACACATCCATATGCTAATAACCTGAAATCTCACAAATAGACGACCATGCAATCCAACCGTAGGCGGTGGGACTCTCCCACTTAGCTTGAAGCCACTATTACATAATTCCAGAACCCACCAAGATTATTTATCTCTCATTGACATAACCTTGCGCAATCCACCACCAAATTCCTCAAAATCCTTCCGTTAGCATTTCGAACACTCTGAACCTCAAGCAATATTCACATATTCGACTTCTTACTGGATAGCCAGTAGGATTCTTCGCGGAAACTTCGCCAACCACACGACCGTTGATCTGCTCACAGGAGATAACCCCTTGTAGAAATTACATGTCGTCATCTCCCAACAACACTGCAATGCACCATTACTATGAAATCAGTAACCCATCCTGAGCCCATGCTCATTCACTAGTTGAATGAATCCGTTCATTCCTCATGGACATCCCCTAAAATACACAACAATATCTCCAAATTTCAAAGTTATGTTGTATCTTTCTTCATATCAAGCAGCTCCTTTCCGTCATATCAAATCTCCCTTCGTATGCTAGCCAATATTTCAAATTACGCTCGTATACCCAATCACCGTCTACTAAAATTCCCAAACCACTCTAACTTTTCCTCAAGGTGTGTAGTTATCCTGCCACTGAACCCATATGTTATTCTGCCACTCTCCCACTTTGGGAAAACTCACTTCTTTAAGAAACTACTCGACTTCTGCTTCTTACACCTGGCTTTCTAGAAGTTTAACCACCGCATGACACTTCCCACGTGTCCTTCCTCATCCTTTGCTGCCCAATTTTGCCTTAGATCAATATATATCTCTGTAGCACTTGAATCAATAGACTGCTACTAACTTTATACTTTCCAAAGATCATGTTTTCTCGAGCCGTTGACATTAGAAACATCGACTCAATCCTGAATAATTATAGTCTAGTTGCCTTTCCTCTGTCGAGAATGAAATACTGAGACTCTGAATCATGCACTGAGTAGGCCTCCTTTCAGAAACCTTAGGTAATATTGATACTGAGCTGAAACGACAAAACGACCTTCTGCAAGGTGACGACAATATCCCAAACAACTACGCAGGGAGAAATATCCCGGACCACATCTATAGTAGTATTACAATTCCTCAATTCCCGATTATAATAAGCGCTTCGCGTCGCATAAGATTGAGTAGGAAGGAAACATGGGCATAAGCCTCAAAGGAATCAAACCGCACGATGAGGAATCAAGAAGGGAAGTGCTCCTAATAGCCCTGTAGCCTCTCGAAGATAAGTACAGACATATCGGTACCGATCCGCAAGACTCTACTAGACTCGCTCATGACTCGTGAGACCTAAGGGAACCAAGAGCTCTGATACCATGTTGTCACGACCCAAAATCCACTAAGGGTCATGATGGCACCGAACACCAATGTCAGGCAAGCCAACACAAATAATTAACTAGTAATTTCTCGTTTTAATATTTTTGAAATCATTCCTTTTTAAACATTAAACAATTAATAAGGAATTTCAATGAATAAATAATGGTGCCTTTTACAAATTTTAACAATGAATGATCCCATTGACATCCCAGAACCCGGTGTCACAAGTACATAAGCAATTTCTAGGAAATAATGAAATACAATAACTCTCCAGAATACAAATTGGACAGAAAGAAAAATACGATACAGTACTCTGAAGGAGACTCTGTCGGCTGCGGGACGCCTCAAGAGGTGCAGCTCACCTAAGTCTCTGTATCAAACATGTCGATGCGCGATGTGCCTGTGCAACAAAAGTGCACAACAAGTGTAGTATGAGTACAAACACAAAGTGTACCCAGTAAGTATCTCATCTAATCTCGAAGAAGTAGTGACGAGAGGTCGACTTCGACACTTACTAGTGGTCCAATGATTTCAAATACGGTAAAGAAGTGAATAAATATGAAGCAGAGTAAACATATATAATCATGTATAAAATACGTGGTACAACTCTCTTCTTTACAATTATACTCACGCTCTCAACTAGCATGTTCCCTCCGTAACTGGAGCATATATATAAAGGTATAGTGACTCCATAAAATGGTTATCATAATTCAAATCAGGGAAAGATCCTCAGATACCCTGGCTTGTAGCCAAATATTACACACGAGTTCCATAAGAATGATGCGTATATACATACATATATAGGAAATGTCGAGGCGTACGACCCGATCCAACATAAAAGTAAAATGTGCACTATCGAGGGTCGAACGACGCAAACCATAGATGCATCTATTAACCTGCCAAGGCGAATGACCCGCTCCGATGAGAGTGTGGTACATAAATCCTGCCGAGGCAAACGGCTCGATCCCATAAGAGTGTAAAAGGAAATACCCCGCTTGTGAAACATACATGCGATGCGGTCAAATATAAGTTTAACATTTAAATCATATCTCTTTCTTGATTCCTTTTAAAAATAAGGGAAATTCGTCTTGTAGCTTTTTAAGGAAATTACCCCGCTCGCGAAACATACATGTGACGCGGTTACACATAGATTTCTTAAGCTTATTATAACATTTCCGAAAATACGAAGTTTAAATGAAACTTTTCAAATCCTATATTCTTCATTTTCACTACTTCCAAAACATTTAATGAGCAAACTCAATCTCGCTACCTTTCAAGGCAAGCAATAAATATAAATCAATAACAATATCAACAAGGCATGATGTAAGCCTAAAACTACCAGGATTTATAGGCATAGCTAGTAGCTACATACGGACTCTCATCACCTCGTGCATACGTAGCCCCCACAAATAGAAGCACATAATTAATTAATTTACCTATGGGGACAATTCCCTCTTACAAGGTTAGAAAGGAGACTCACCTTGCTCCGAAGTTCCATAACTGGCATTCCACGCCCTTTCGAAGACTCAATTCGATGCAAAAATGCTCCAAAACTAGCCAATAATTATGTAAACCCATTAATAGGCGTTCAATTACTCATTATAATCCAATTTATAACAATTCCTAAACCCGATTGAAAAGTTGACAAAATTGCCCTCGGGCTCACGTGCCCGGATTTTGAAATTTTTTGAAGATAAAGTTTACCCATGACCTCATGAACTCAAATATATAATTTATTCTAAATTCCATGCCCAAAATCGTGGTCCAAATTCGAAAATATCAATTTCTAGGTTTTTCTTCAAAATCCCTAAGTTCCCACAATTCTACATGTTTAAATCCATATATAATCCTTGTATTTAACCCAGAACTAGAAGAAATCACTTACCTCTTTGATGATGATGGAACTCCTTCTCAAATGCTCTAAAAATCGCCTAAGACCAAGTGGGAAATGGGCTAAGGCTCGGAATAAAAAGCCATTGCACCAGATGCAGAAGTCATATTTGCGACAAAGGCATCGCAAATGCGAAGCCCAGCTTCTCCCTGCCATGGTGGCATTTGCGACAAAATCCTTGCAAAATGCGAAGAGGACAGCATCGCAAAAGCGATGACCCCCTCGCAAATTCGATCTCCCTCCAGCAGCCCCAGGTTCGCAAATGAGAGCTCCATCTCGCAAATGTGATGGTCGCATTTGCGACCAAAACACCACAAATGCGGTCATACTAGTACCAGCAGTCCCATTTCTTAGCAAATCACTCCGAAGCTATCCTGAATCTCACCCGAGCCCCCTGGGGCTCCAAACCAATCACCCGCCAAGTACAAAAGCATAATACGGACTTGCTTTCAGCCTCAAATCACATCAAACAACATCAAAATCATGAATCGCACTCCAATTCAAGCTTAATGAACTTTAAAATTTCAAACTTCTACTTTTGTTGCTTAAACCTATCAAATCACGTCCGATTGACCTAAAATTTTGCGCACAAGTCATACTTGACATTACATACCTACTTCAACTTTCGAAATCGAAATCGAACCCCGATATCAAAAAGTCCACTTCCATTCAAACTCCTCAAAAACCTTCAAATTTCTATCTTTAGCCAAATGACTCCAGAAAGACCTAAGGACCTCCGAATTAACTTCCGATCGCGCTCCCAATACCAGAATCACCATACAGATCTATCCCCAGACTCAGAATCCCAAACAGACATTGATAACACTGGAAGGCACTTTAACCCAAACTTATGAAATCCTTCCAAAAATGTTAACTTCCACAATAGGTGCCGAAATGTTCCCGGGTCTTCCAAAACCCGATCCGGACATACGCCCAAGTCCAAAATTATCATACGAACCTGTTGGAACCTTTGATTCCTGATTCCGTGGTCGTTTACTCAAAAATCCAATATTAGTCAATTCTTTTAACTTAAAGCTTCTTAAATGAGAATTCTCTCTCCAAATCAACTCCGAACTTCCCGGAATTCAATTCTGACCATGCATACAAGTCATAATACCTAAAGTGAAGCTTTTCATAGCCTCAAACCGCTGAACAACACGCTGGATCTCAAAACAACCGGTCGGGTCGTTACACGAACAATATTCGCATTTGCAAAGTGGGTCTGGGGCAAGCTTGGTCGCATTTGCGATCAATTTGGTCGTAAATGAGGAAGATCAATGTTCACATTTGTGAACAAGTCATCGCAAATGAGATGAAAGCAGAGATGGGAAGGATTTCGTATTTGTGATGGTTTCTTCGCATTTGCGAACACCTGGTCGCAAATGCGTCATCTGCAACTGATCAAAATGGGAGTTAGACGAGATTTTCTTTCATTATCTCAAATTTTCAAACTTAGAAACCCTAGAGGCAATTTTTCAAAGAACTCTTCTTCCCCCAAATCATTGGTACGTGATTCTAAACTAGTTTCTTTCAATCTTCCATTGCATTTCCTAAAATTTCAACCTAAAACCTTGTATTTTCATAGTGGAAATTGGGGGTTTGGGTAGAATTAAAGATTTTTGTAAAATGCGGATTTAGACCTCAAATTGAGTTCAGATTCAAAAATAAATTATATAATCGGGCTCGGGGGTGAATGAGTAATCGGGTTTTGATCCGAATTTCAGGTTTGGACCAAGCGGGCCCGGGAGTTGACTTTTTCAATAATAAATTAAATTGAATTCTTTGCAATCGTGGGTAGTTCCTAAGGCTTAATTTGAATCGTTTGGTTGGTAAATTTCTAGATTCTATTGGTTTGGAGACTTGTTTGAAAGGCAAAGCCGTGGTTGAGCTTTGAATTGATCCTTTGGAGAGAGGTAAGTATCGTGGTTAACCTTGACTTGAGTGATTATGACTTATTTGTCTATATGCTACATGTTTAGATGTTGGGTACAACGTATATGTGAGGTGACGAGTACTTATGTGTTGTTGTCGGGTTAAAGCATGCGGGTGGGACTTGTTCCTTGCAATTAATTCTTACTTTGGTCATCTTATCCATGCTTAGACTAGTTATTTGTTAAATTTATCGTTCTTATCGTGTTTATGGGTTTTTGTGATAATTGAGTATTGATTCCAAGTTGAGATTGGTATTGTGGAATCGTTATTGAAGTAAAGCTTGTACTTGTTGATCCTATCTCCCTGTTATTACTTGTTCATTATTATGTAGTAAGGGAGAGTGTTAATGCACGAAGGGTGATGTCGTGTCGTATGTGAGTGTTAATGCACGAAGGTGATGTCGTGCCATATTGTAAGTATTAATACACGAAAGGTGATGTTGTGCCATGTTATGAAAGTTATTGTACAAAGGGTGATGTAGTGTCGTATCTATTGATTTATACTGTGAGTGAGAGTAAAAGCACGAAGGGTGATGCCGTGCAATTTTCTTCATTGTGCTTAATTATTTTTACTGGTTAAAGGCATATTGACTGTTATGGTTATCATTTCCGCTATATCTCTCGTATCTTGTATCCCCTTAGCATGTTTCCCTCCCAATAGTACATGTTTAGCTTTTATTGTTGTTATATTATATATATACTGTTATCTGCACAGTTTTATCATGTAGATATCTTTTCATAGCCTCGTCACTATTTCGTCGAGGTTAAGCTCAACACTTACGAGTATAGAGGGTCGGTTGTACTCATACTACACTGTGCACTTCTTGTGCAGATTTTGGTACCAGACTTAGCTGTTCGTGAGGCGTAGCAGCTTGGACTTGCTTACTGGAGACTTGAGGTAGATCCGCTGGCGTCCGCAGACCTTAGAGTCCCCTTCTATTTTCTATTTTACTGTTTCTTTTCATTCAGAATAGTTGTGTTTCTTTCAGACTCTTTTTGTAGAAAATCTTAGAGCTCGTGAGTTGTGACTCCAGATCCGATTTGTAGTAGATATTATGGGCATTTATGTTTTTCCGCACTCAGTTTTATTTCATATATCTATTGAACTGAATAATAATGGACTTAACGGTTCACTAATGTTGGCTTACCTAGCAAGTGAAATGTTAGGCGCCATCACTGTCCCAAAGGTGGAAATTTCGGTTTGTGACACTTAGAAAGACCATTATATCATGATTATGCTGATTTGGAACGCAACGTCGACATGTATATAGACGACTAGTAAGGGATTACCCATGCTATGCATGGGCCCAATAACACTATTACCGAAATATTGGAGTCGTAAAGATGTGTATATTTACCTTGCCTTTCATCAAAAAATATAAATATCAATGGAAACATACAGGAATAGTCAATACAGATATTTTAACTTGCTTCAAGTAAATAAGACTGCAACTGATATTTTTACTTTTTTGGTTCAGAGATTTCCGCTTTAAGTTTGGTTTCGTAACACTAACTTTTTATGTGGTTTATAATTTTACGGTTATTTTCCCTATTTATTTTATTTTGTTACAATTCTTTTAAGCTATTTATCATTAATAAAAAATAATTACAAACTTACCAGTTTGCCCTTTCTTACTGTAAGATAGTTTGTTATTCCAGTTGGGAAGTGGGTTGATCCCACATCGGAAAAGAGAAGGCAATTTTGAAGCCTTTTAAGCACTTGTCCCTTTTATGTCTTTGATTTAGGACACATACTTTTAAATGTATGCAATTAAGTACACTATATCTTTATATATTATAATCAAAGACTTGGACTTGGACTTGGGGCTTGGGCGCGGGCCGGGTCGGATCCTAAAATTAATTATTTTACTTTGTGACAGAAAAATTAAATTTATTTGAATTTTAAATTCAAAATTCGAATAAATAGTTATGTTTGTTATGAAAGGATCCACCCGAATATGACTGTTTGTGAAACAAGACATCTTTTCTGAAAGGGTCTGTTAGTTGCCTATAAATACACAAGAATTTCCAATGAAGTAGTATAGAAAATCACAAGTATTATTTCAGGCTTTGTTGTATCCTGAAGAGAATCATTTTGTATTTCCCTAAATTAGTATACAGGCGATAACTCTTTAAGGACAGTCGATTTTCACGCCTCAAAGCCATTTTTGTTTAATATTTTCTAACAATCTTAAAGAGTTATCCTGCTATGGAGAAATTGATGTTTGTTGTTGAGAATCCGAAGGAGTTCATCAAACTTGATCGCTTTGATGGAACGAATTTTACCCGCTGGAGAGACAAGATGATATTCTTGTTGTCTGCTCTCAATATCTACTATAATTTTTATTCTGCCTTGCCTGCGATGCTTGAGCCTACAACAGAAGATTTTGATGTAGTCAAGGAAGAAAGGAAGAAACGAGAACATGATGAACTGTTGTGTCGCGGTCATATTCTGAATACCACGACAAATTAACTCTATGATCTCTACTGCAATCTGAAGTCGCTAAGGGAAATTTGGACTGCTCTACAAACTGCATACCAGAATGAAAAACAAGGTATTGACAAATTCCTGGCTCTGCAGTACTTTGAATTTAAAATATTTGATACTAGGCCTATAATGGATCAGATTCATGAACTGCAAATCTTAGTATCAAAACTAAGTGATCTTGAAGTTAAAATTCCTGATGCACTTCAAATAGGTGCTATTCTTTCGAAATTGCCTTCCTCCTGGAATGACTATAGGAAGAAAATCCTTCATTCAATCGATAAAATAACTGTGGAACAATTTCGTACTCACATTCAAATTGAAAGCGAGACTCGTGCTCGTGATGCTATTAATCAGCCCTCGAGTTCCGCAGTCAATTTTGTTAGTCAGAATGGTTCTGGAAGTGGGAACAAAAATCTAAAAGTTTCCAAAAAGTCTTCTTTTAAAAAGATAAAGAACTTTAGTTGCTATCACTATGGAGAGAAAGGCCATATGATTTGGGATTATAGATATAGAAAGGCAGGAATAAATTTCAATGCAGGCAATACTGAAAAGTCTGGAAAGATTGAAAAATCTGGAAATTCTGAAAAGGCAAACGTAGTGAAAAATTCTGCCTAAGGACTGGCTTCCATGGTTTCCGCAATGCAAATTGGTATGGTCACCGAATTGAATATGGCTACCGCTGCTACAAATACTCAAGACTGGTGGCTAGATTCGGGTGCTACTACTCATGTCGGTTATGACAAGAAGATGTTCAAGACATATGCAGAAGTGCAGGATTCTGAACAAGTATTGATGGGAAACCATGTTGCGGCAGATGTTGCTGGAAAAGGAAGCATTGAAATTAACTTCACATCCGGCCAGAAGTTGACATTACTGAATGTGTATCATGTTCCTGATATGAAGAAAAACTTAATGTTTGCTGCTTTGCTGTCAAAGAAAGGCTTCAAGATAGTTATTGAGTCTGATCATGTAATAGTGTCTAAGAATGGAGTTTTTGTTGGCAAAGTCTATAACTGTAACGGCATGTTCAAATTGAGTATTAATGAAATAAATTATATTTCTACTTATATTGTTGAGTCCGATTCTTGTTTATGGCATGCTAGACTAGGACATTTAAATTTTGGCTTCTTGAATTATATGTCCAAAAATGGTTATATCTCATGTAAAACTCAAACATATAAAATGTGAAATTTGCATACAAGCAAATATGACAAAGAACCATTTCATAAAGTTGAAATATCCACAGAACTATTAGATTTAATACATTCAGACTTGTGTGAATTAAATGGAGAATTAACTAGAGGAGACAAAAGATATTTATTACTTTTATAGATGACTTCTCTAGATTTACATATGTTTACCTACTTAAAACTAAAGATGAAGCTTTTCAAAAGTTTAAAGAATACAAGTATGTTGTGAAAAATCAAAGGAGTAGGAAAATTAAAATTATTCGAAGTGATAGAGGCGGAGAATATTTTCCTAACGAATTTAATAATTTCATTGAAGAGCATGGCCTAATACATCAAATGAGTGCCCCTTATACTCCTCAACAAAATGGCTTGGCGGAAAGAAAAAATAGAACTTTGGTGGACATGGTTAATGCTATGTTACTTAATGCACATTTGCCACATAATTTATGGGGTGAAGCACTATTAACTGCATGTTATATTTTAAATAGAGTGCCTTCAAAAAGTATGCATATTTCGCCTTATGAGCTTTGTAATGGTAGAAAACTAAATTTAAATTATTTTAAAGTGTGGGGGTGTATATCCTATTATAGAGTACCTGACCATCAAAGAACAACATTGGGTCCTAAAGGAATTAAAAGTATTTTTGTAGGATATGCACAACACTCCAAAGCATATAGACTGCTAGATCTAGAATCTAATATCATTATAGAATCTATACATGTTGAGTTTATTGAAAATAGATTTATAAATGACAATGTTAATGAAATGGCTGAAGTAAATGGAAAACGTATTGATGCTAATAGATTGTCACCTTCTGAAATTATTACAAATAAAGAAAGAAGTGATGATATGCAAATAGAACCAAGGAAAAGCCAAAGAATAAGAAAAGAAAAACATCTTGGTTCTAATTGTATTTCTTCACAGTTTATAGTATTTCTTGTTGAAGGAGATAGGACAAACGTTTGTAATCAAATTCCTATTGTATTGAATGTTGAAAAAGACCCAAAGACGTTTCAAGAAGCAATGTCTTCTAGAGACGCTGCCTTTTGGAAAGAAGTCATTGATGATGAAATGTACTCAATTATATCCAACAACACTTGGGTTTTAGTTGATCTTCCTCTTCGATCAAACCCTATAGGTTGTAAGTGGGTCTTTAGGAGAAAGTACAATACCGATGGTTCTGTCCAAACCTTCAAAGCAAGATTAGTTGCAAAAGGTTTCATCCAAAAGGAAGGCATAGACTATTTTGATACATATGCTCCTGTTGCAAGAATAACATCCATTAGAGTCCTTTTATCCTTGGCCTCCATTTATGATCTTTATGTACATCAAATGGATGTTAAGATGGACTTTTTAAATGGAAACCTTAGTGAAGAAATATATATGCAAAACCTTAGTGAAGAAATATATATGCAACAACCTGAAGGATTTGTTCTTCCAGGAAACGAGAAGAAAGTTTGTAAATTGATAAAGTCTCTCTATGGTCTCAAACAAGCGCCTAAACAGTGGCATGAAAGATTTGATAGTGTAATACTATCAAACGGGTTCGTACATAATAGTGCAGATAAGTGCATTTACTCTAAATTTACAAAAGAATATGGAGTAATAGTTTGTTTATATGTCGATGACATGCTGATTTTTGGTACGAATCTGCGAGGAATTACTGAGACCAAGAAGTATCTAACTTCAGTTTTTAAAATGAAAGATTTAAATAAAGTTGATACTATTTTGGGAATCAAGGTGAAAAGAGATAACAAGCGAATGACTTTGTCACAAGCACATTATATTGATAAAATCCTTACTAAATTCAATCATTTAGGAATAAAGGAGTATAATACTCCTTATGATTCTAGTGTTAAGCTATCTGCAAATACTGGAAGAGCAGTAGTACAGTTAAAGTATGCAAGTGCAATAGGTAGTATGATGTATGCAATATATTGCACTAGACCCAACATAGCATTTGCTGTTTGTAAACTTTTAAGGTTTACCAGTAATCCAGGTAATGATCATTGGAAAGCAATAAGTAGAGTACTTGGATATTTAAAATATACAAAGCACTTGGGCATTTGCTATAATGGTTTCCCTAATGTATTAGAGGGATATTCCGATGCAAGTTGGATTACAAGTGTTAATGATAATAAATCCACATCAGGATAGATATTTACTCTAGGTGGTGGATCCATTAGTTGGGCATCCAAGAAACAAACATGTATTTCCCATTCTACTATGGAATCTGAATTCATTGCATTAGCAGCTGCTGGAAAAGAAGCAGAATGACTGAGGAATATGTTACTTGATATAAAGTTGTGGCCACAACCTATGCCAGCCATTTTCATATTCTGTGATAGTGAGACTACAATGTGTGTTGCTCACAATAAATTATACAATGGGAAATCGAGACATATAAGCTTGAGACATTCTTATATAAGAGAATTAGTTACAAATGGAGCTATAACTATAATATATATGAGATCAAATAAGAATTTGGCTGATCCACTTACGAAGCCATTGGGTAGAGATGTAGTACAACAAACTTGTAAAGGGATGGGGCTGAGACCCTTAAATTAAATGCAAGGAATGGGAACCCCACTTTGAGTTAGTATATACTCTAACAATATAAGTTCAATGGGTAATAACAAGTTACTTGTATTGTTTAAGCACTGATCTCCTCTTTAGGAGCCCTAATTCTATTGTACTACTTACTGTTATGTGAGGAGTTAAGTAGTTGTTAAATGCTTGTTATAACAGGGGCATAAAGACAAACTGCAAAGTGCATACTGTTACATGAAAAAGTTGATTAATCTTAATGGAATTATTAATGTCTGGAGTAACAGGGACATAGTAACTAATTCCACCTATATGAATATTGAAGTGGTGCCGCTTCTAACAAGATTTAAAGGGTTGATCTTGTAAATATTCATGAATTCAGGATGAGCACATGGCCGTAAACGTGCTAAAGCGAATACTGGATTTTCTAAGCTATTAGATAACACTGTGTGTGTGGTACTTTCGGTTTTGGCATAAGGAGTTGTGGTTCAAATCTTAAGATACCAATAACTTTGTCAAAGCTTTAAAGTACTTACACTAAAGGAAAGTTCAAATCTATATAAGATACTTTCTATTATTCACAAGTGTTATGGAGCGAAATACTCCCTCCGGTCCAAAATAAGTGATTTTTTGGATGTTTTCACACAGATTAAGAAATCTACCTTTTAGCATTAATTAGCAATGGAATTGACCATATTAACCTTTACTATCTCACATAAATACTCCTAACACATATTCCAACACTATTTACTCCAAGGACAATATAGGAAAAAAATAATTAATTCATTCTTGAAATCTGAAAAAATCACTTATTTTGGACCACAAGAAAAAGACCAAAAAATCACTTATTTTGGACCGGAGGGAGTAACAAACTAGTTGGGGATTGTAAGATAGTTTGTTATTCCAGTTGGGAAGTTGGTTGATCCCACATCGGAAGAGAGAAGACAATTTTGAAGCTTTTTAAGCACTTGTCCCTTTTATGTCTTTGATTTAGGACATATACTTTTAAGTGTGTGCAATTAAGTACACTATATATTTATATATTATAATCAAAGACTTGGACTTGGACTTGGGGCTTGGGCGCGGGCCGGGTCGGATCCTAAAATTAATTATTTTATTTTGTGACAGAAAAATTAAATTTATTTGAATTTTAAATTCAAAATTCGAATAAATAGTTATGTCTGTTATGAAAGGGTCCAACCGAATATGATTGTTTGTGAAACAAGACATCTTTTCTGAAAGGGTCTGTTAGTTGCCTATAAATACACAAGAATGTCCAACGAAGTAGTATAGAAAATCACAAGTATTATTTCAAGCTTTGTTGTATCCTGAAGAAAATTGTTTTGTATTTCCCTAAATTAGTATACATGCAATAACTCTTTAAGGACAATCGATTTTCACGCCTCAAAGCCATTTTTGTTTATTATTTTCTAACACTTCCACTCTTTTGATTGACTAACTAAATCCTTTTGGAATAGAAAAATATTAATATCCAAAAAACATTAAGTCACGAACCCAGGGTATTTTCTTTGAATTTTGTGTTTTAAGTATCATTTTATTTTATTCTGGCATTACTTTTATCGGGCTATTTTTTTGTGAATTTTAAACTTCCGTATTCGAAAGTTGTTTAATTTTCTTTCTTAGTGTGCCAAGATGGAAAGTCATCAGCTACTAAGACAAATATTTGCAGCAAGATTATACTATAAATTTGTCATTTTCCTGTTCAGTCCAAACCAAATAATCCAAACCAAAATAATCATCATTTCCATTCTAAAGAGGCGCCAATTTTTATATGACAATTCGGAAGATTATCTGCATCACATTTCTACTGAGGTTAAATGAAAAGAAAAGAAATCAATGAAAGAATTATACATTTTCTTTTCTGAAAAAGCAAATTTAAATGTTCTATATTATTGATAAAAATATTTATAGTATAAACTATATACAAGAAATTCAGACTACTATGTTAGAACTCACTTGTACGTTAGTCAAATCCGACTCCAGAAAAAAATCACTCTATATAGTAACTCTATCTTTGTCAAAATTTATTTATGATATTTCACTCATAGGCACAAGATACAAACATTCATTTATAAATTCAACTGCCGCAAAAGCACTCATTCACTTAATACATGTATTTTTAGTACTCATGAGTGTTGTTGAAACGCTCTTCCAGCATGTAAAACTTTATTTTCTTTGTCATCCCTCATTTGGAACTTGTATCTCTAAATGAATTTGCTTATTTATTATTAAATGATCATTTATTAAGTTGATGTGTATTGTTTACTTTTGGAATGTGACTGCACAATTACTCCATCCACTCAGGCAGTTGATGACTTAAATGTAGCTCGTCTCACCGAAGCTTTGCTCATTTTGTTGATTAGTAAGTCATGTACTACTACAAAACTTATTCATTTGCTTACAATGTGGCTAATTTATATTGTTTTATTAAGTTTTTAACTCATCCTTAATATGAATTACTATTAATTTAGTCATTGACCAACAAAAAGTTTTGCGAGTACTAAAAGAACTTCGTACCTGAATTTTTTTGCCTCTTCATAATTTCAGCACGCACGGAAAATTCAAAAGTGAAAAATACAACCAACGATACTTATTAATAATATTGCAGTATTTTTGTGATTGTAGGCCATTTGAAACATACTTGTTTCTTCCACAACTCCTCATTGATTTCTTCAAGCTGTGCCATCTCAGCTTTCAACTCCAAAGTATAGGCCTATCAAATCCCAAATAGAAGTGTATCAATATGTCTATTTACAATGTAAACATTTAACTAATTCAAGTTGTTATCCTTAGGATACCAAAGTTTACAAACGTGTTATAGGAAACAATTCCCTCTTTGGCTCTCAAATTTCCCCACTTGTACTAATGATCCAAAATCTAAAGCTGCAACTGAGCGCACATGCTCTTCCTAAAAGTCAACCACACTTAATGTATATTTGCTTGATTAAGTAATTTATTAATCCATAAGTAACTCTGCCTATCTTTTTTCAAAGTTAGTTATTAAGATTATCAGCTTGATAAAACATAAGAAAGCTTTTTTTTTTAAAAAAAAAAGTAAATAAACATAAGGAAACTGTTGTAAGCAGATATAACAATGTTGGGCAAATATCAGACATTGTTAGGTATAAAGAAATTAGAGAAGATTGTTATCAGGAGTTCTAAAGATGTTAATGTTGACTACTATATATCAGATTTGTGAGTAGTTTATGATAAAGCTTGAATTCGAAGTGAATCTGCGAAGGAATATCTAGGGTTAAAGAGAAATGAATAGGGAGAAGAATGAAGCTTCTAGCTTCTGTTTCTTTGAATTATTCAACTCAAATGAAAATGTTCAATTACACATAGGCTACATGGGCCAAAGACTAAACCGACCCAAAGACAAATAAAACGAGTGCATAAATACAGCTTTGGGCTTCTAGGCCCAATACAAAACAAAGTAAAGGAAAAGAAAAGGAAGCCCAATTAAGTAACATTTTCCTTATACTCCTTATACAACTTAACACCCCCCAGCAAGTTGGAGGGTGATACAACCCCCAACTTGCGAAGATGAAGATGGTAGATAATCCTAACTAAAGGCTTGGTGTACATGTCAGTCAACCGAGTTGCGCTTGAAGTGTGAATCAACTGAAGTAGCCCCTCATTCAGCTTGGTGCGAACAAAATGGCAGTCCAATTCAATATGCTTGGTGCGTTAATGGTAGACAAAATTCTTGGCAATATGAATGGTAGCCTGATTATCACAAAACAAACGAACAGGGGAAGATAGAAACATGCCAAAGTCAAAAAGAAGTCTACAAATCCAAGTTATCTCAGCAGTGACCTTGCTTATGGATCTATATTCAGCCTCAGCAGAAGACAAGGACACTACAGATTGTTTCTTGGATTTCCAACCCACAAGACTGTCACCCAGCAATATGCAAAACCCACCAACAGATTTCCAACTATCCGGGCAGGTACCCCAATTATTATCACAATAAACACTCAGAGATAGATCAGAAGAATTATTATAGAAGACACCAAAATTAGGAGTACCCTCAAGGTACCTGAGTAATCGTAATGCAGCTTGCATGTGAGGAATGCAAGGTTTCTGCATAAACTGGCTCAAATGCTGCACAGCAAAACAAATGTCAGGCCTGGTATGTGTTAAAAAGTTGAGCTTACCTACAAGGCACTTGTAAGTCTCTGGATTAGGCAAGGGATCATCATAATCTGCTTTCAATTTCTCATGCATTTCAAGAGGAGATACCACAGAAGAACAATCAGAAGAGTGAAACTCTGAAAGCAAATTATGGATAAACTTTTTCTGATGAAGTAATACACCATTCTTAGAATACAAAACCTTAATATCCAAAAAATAATTAAGTGTTCCTATATCTTTAATCTTGAATTGATCATGGACAAAGGCTTTGACAGCAGCAATTTCACACAAATCAGTCCCAGTAATGATAATATCATCAACATAGACTACTAAAATGACCAATTTATCACCAGAACCATTAGTGAACATGGAGTAATCATTTAAGAAATGTACATACCTTTCAGAAGATAAAGAGTGAGACAATTTGGCATAACATTGCCTTCATGCTTGCATTAAACCATAAGATTTCTTTAGTTTGCAAACCAGTGAAGTGGAAGAAGATTGGGATGGGACAGCTTGTGTGAAAGAAGAAACAGATAGACCAGGTGGAATTTGCATAAACACTTCTTCATCTAAATCCCCATGTAGAAAAGTATTATTAACATCTAGTTGAAACAAAGGCCAATTACGTTTAACAGCTACAACAACTAATGTTTTCACAGTGGACATTTTAACAACAGGTGAGAAAGTCTCATGAAAATCTATGCCCTCAACTTGTGTGTCACCCCTCACCACAAGTCTAGCCTTATATCTTGCTATACTCCAATAAAATTTGTACTTAATTTTATATACCCATTTGCAACCAATAGGTTTCTTGCCTTTTGGTAATTCAACTATATCCCAAGTTCCATTTGCCTCCAATGCCTCAAACTCTTTTCTCATAGCTTCCTGCCACTTAGGGACAACTGCTTCCTGAGAATAGCTATTTGGCTCAAATACATAAGGTTCACTGGAGACAGTTGTAATAGAGGAATTTGCATATCTGGAGCAAGTAGATGGGAGTGTGCAGATATAATTCTAAGAGTAAGTAGGAGGATTATGAGGTCTAGATGATCTCCTTAAAGGAGTAAAATCAGATTTAAGATTATAAGGAGGAAGGGCAGATGCAGGTTGGGGAGAAGAGACCAAGTGTAACGACCCGAACGGTTCTTTCATGAGTTACCGTTCCGTTTCCCCCATTTCTACTTCTTTATGAGTTATTCAGCTGTATTTTATCATATCGTGTTGGTTTTTCTATGTTCGGAGTGGTCATGGAGTGAAATGAGACACTTAGTCTCTTATTTGGAAGCTTTAGTTGGAAAAGTTATCCGCAAGTTGACTTGTGAGTAAATGATCTCGAAATTTGGTTTTTATGGTTCGGATAGCTTCGTTAGGTGATTTTGGACTTAGGAGTGTGTTCGGAATGTATTTGGAGGTCCATGATAGATTTAGGCTTGAATTGGTAAAATTGGAAATTTGGCGTTTTCCGGTCGGCAGTGGAAATCTTGATATCGGGGTCGGATTGGAATTCTGGAAGTTGGAGTAGGTTCGTCGTATCATTTGTGGCATGTGTGCAATATTTCAGGTAATTCGGATGAGGTTTGATAGGTTTTTGCATCGTTTGTGTAATTCGGAAGTTTGAAAATCCTTAGGCTTGAATCCGATGGTGATTTGATATTTTGATGTTGTTTTGAGTATTCCGAAGATTGGAACAAGTTTGAATGATATTATGGGATGTGTTGGCATATTTGGTTGAGGTCCCAAGAGCCTCGGGTGAGTTTTGGGTGGTTAACGGATCAATTCTTGGCTTTAGAAGTTGGCAGATTTCTGGTATTTTGTTGCACAAAATTCTTTCTTCGCGTTCGCGAGAGGGCTCTTGCGTTCGTGAAGGGTTAATGAGAGGGGCAACCGAGTTGTTCTTCTCGTTCGCAATGTAGGTCCCGCGTTCATGAAGGTGTATGAGTTTAAGGCTATGCGTTCGCGACCTAGGCCTCGCATTAACGTAGAGTCAATGTCATGTGGAGTTCAGGAAATTAAGCCTACGCATTCGCGATGGGTGTTTCGCGTTCGCGTAGGGTCGAGCTGAGTGGTCTTCGCGTTCGCGAGTGCGCCCTCGCATTCGCGAAGAAGGGAATTCCGGTCTGAGGAAGCTTGTGCTTCGCGAACGCGAGGGAGCTACCGCGTTCACGAAGAAGAAAACACCTGGGCAGAATGTTTAAGTTCAAAAACGAGGGTTTTGGTCCATAATTTCAAAATTCATTAGAGAGTTCGGGAGAAGGCAATTTTGGAGGGGATTTTCAGAGGATTGATTGGAGTAAGTGTTCTTCACTCAAATTTGGTTAATTCCCATGATTATGCCTTATTTTTTATTGTTTAATTTGGGAATTTAGGGTAAAAATTGGGCAAAATGGAAGGAAATTTGGAGAGTTGATTTTGGGGATTTGGAGGGATTTTTTATGTCGGATTTTGGTGAATTTGATATGGGTAGAATCGTGAGCGAATAGGTTTTCCAGTTTTGTAATTTTTATCGGATTTCGAGATGTGAGCCCAAGGGCCGGGTTTGAGCCAATTTTAAGATTTTTAAGTTAATTTGATTATTTTCGCTTGGGATTTTTTCTTTAGCGTATATTGATGATAATATACTGATTTTGGTTAGATTCGGAGCATTTGAAGGCTGAGTCGAGAGAAAAAGGCATTGTGGGTTAGAGTTTGGACTCGTTTGAGGTAAGTAATGATTATAAATGTTGTCCTGAGGGTATGAAACCCCGGATTTCACATTGTTGTGCTACTTTGACGTGACGCACACGCTAGATGACGAGCGTGGGGGCATGCACCATTGGGTATTGTTACCTGGTCAACCCCGTACGACTATTAATTCGCATATTTGATTGAAAACTATTTGATACTATTGTGTTTTGGAAAGTATTATTATGTTTTGGGTTGAATGTCATATTTGGGCCTCGTGCCAACTGTTTGGACCTTTAGGAGCTTTTTACTACTATTCCTCACTGTTTTGACTTAATATATGTACTTATTTATGATGTGTTTTACTGATTTCATAACTCAGCCTTATTTACTCCATTTTGATATTATAAATGATATTTTTGGGCTAAGCACCCTGTTTTACTGTTAGCCCGAGTGGCTTGAGAGGTTTCTAACTAAGTAAGGCCAAGGGCCTGTGTTGTGAGGATATCATGGGATCGGGATGCGCGTCGTAGCATGTTGTACTGATTTTTGATATATGAGAGGCCGAGAGCCTGATTTATTATGCCACGGGATGGCTTGTTATAGTGCTTGGGCTGTAGGAGCCGTTTCGAAGTCTGAACACCCCTAGTGAGCGCGGGTACCCAGTGTGAGTGATGTGTTGTTGCCCGAGGGGCTATTGTTGATACATGTTGTTGCCCGAGGGGCTGATTACAAGTGATTGTGAGGTAGCCCGAGGGGCTAGTTCTGTTGATATTTTGCCCGAGAGGCGGTTTATGGTACATGTCTTACCTGAAGGGCTGGTTACGTTTCTATCATTTTTACTCACTGTTTCATCACTTGTTTGAAACTATTGAAAGATGTTTTTAAAAGAAAAGGTTTCACTGAAACTGAGTTTGTTTTACGAGATAATTGAGTTCTGTACTATTTTGGAAATGTACTGTATTTATTATAGTGCTATGACGTAGAATTTTCTATTTTCTTACTGCTCAGCTTTCATTTACTTTTATTACTTACTGAGATGGCGTATTCACATTACTCCCTGCACCTTATGTGTAGATCTAGAAGTTTCGGATCGCGATAGTGAGTGTTGATCGTTCTTCTAGCAGGTCTTCGGAGTTGGCAAGGTAGCTGTTTGGCGTTCGCAGCCCTGCACTTCTCCTTCTTACCTTACTCAGACTGTTCTTAGTATTTTATTTCCGGGCTATGATAGCTTTTCTTGTACTTAGACCGATCTTGTAGTTGCTCGTGACTTGTGACACCCCGACGTCGGGCTTGTGTTATTTTCTTCTGTTGGATATTAGTATACCTTACATCTTTTTCTCCATCATTTTCGTATTTCCTATATTTCTTATATTGTTGTTATTTTTATTTTATGTTATGTATTATATGTTTTATTATGAGCCTATTGATAGTACTAATATATTGTCTCTTGTTGCTCTCTTGAGCCGAGGGTCTCCTGGAAACAGCCTCTCTACCCCTCGGGGTAGGGGTACGGTCTGCGTACATATTACCCTCCCCAGAACTCACTTGTGGGATTATACTGGGATGTTGTTGTATTGATTATTTAGACTTATGTTATGAGATTCTGTTCATTTAATAGCTTAAAAATGACTTTTATGAAATATTGGTTGGATTGGGGTTTGTGTCGGCTGGCCTAGTTTTACGATAGGCGCCATCACGACTGGGTTGATTTTAGGGTTGTGACAAGTTGGTATCAGACCCTAGGTTACATAGGTCTCACGAGTCATGAGCAGGTTTAGTAGAGTCTCGCGGACCAGTACAGAGACGTCTGTATTTATAGGAAAAACTTCACATTCTTGAATTCCTGTCGTGCGAATCTATTGATTCTGGTAACTAAACTTCTATTATTCTATTCTCTCACAGATGGTGAGGACACATGCTATCGGTCAGGGCGGACGACCACCAGTACTACCAGTTGGGGCCAATAGAGGCTGAGGACACGGTCGAGGCCGTAGTAGGGGCAGGGGTATAGCCTGCACAGCAGTTAGGGCAGCACCTGCAGATCCACCAGCTGCCACAATTCAGGATCAGGTCCCAGGTGCGGATGCTCCAGCAATACCAGCTTAGGCACCGGCTGTGCCTATTATTATCCCAGGCCTTTAGGAGACCCTGGCCCAGATTCTATCAGTGTGCACTGGCCTGGCTCAGGCGGTCTCAGTTACTATGACCGCAGCTACTTCTCAGGCCGGGGGAGGCACTCAAACTCCCGCCGCTCGCACACCTGAGCAGGTCGTATAGGAACTTCAGACACTGGGGGCACCTCCATCCCAGCTGGTTGCAGTTGCTCAGGACTATGTAACTCATGTTATGCTAGAGGACGAGCATCGCAGATTGGAGAGGTTTGGTAAACTTCATCCTCCATTATTTAGTGATGTTGAGGGTGAGGATGCACATGGTTTCTTAGATAAGTGTCAGAGGATGCTTCGGACCGCAGGTATTCTGGAGACCAGTGGGGTCTCATTCACTACTTTTCAGTTCTCTGGGGATGCACTTAGTTGGTGGGAGGCTTACAAGAGGCGTAGGTTGGTTGGCGCAATGCCCCTTTCTTGGCAGCAGTTCTCCGTTCTCTTCCTGGATTAGTTTGTACCTGAGTCTCGCCGAGAGGAGCTATGTAGGCAGTTCGACTAGCTTCGTCAGGGTGATAGATATGTTACACAGTATGAGATGCGGTTTTTCGAGTTGGCTCGTCATGCGATCTAGTTGGTTCCATAGATCGGGAGAGGATCGGGAGGTTTATAGATAGCCTCGATTTTTAGCTTCGATTGCTTATGACCAGAGGGAGAGAGTATCTGGTGTTACCTTTGATGAGGTTGTTGACATAGCTTGACAGATTGAGTTGGTTCGTGGTCAGGAGAAGGTTGAGAGAGAGTCTAAGAGGCCTCGTGGTCAGGGTTGATTTAGTGGTGCTCCTCATGGGGGTCAGTTTCAGCACGACAGAGGCCGTCCTTTCAGACATGCTCAGTCAGCTCGCCCAGTCTACCGTGGGGCATCATTGGGCCATGGTTCTCACAACTCTCATCAGGGCCATGCATCACTTAGTGTCCTTCTAGCCCAGAGTTTGTCTCGTGCTCCATTAGTTCAAGGCACTTCCATGCCAGGTTCTTCTACTAGTCATCCTGGTGCTAGGGGTTCACTTCAGTCCCCGTATCCAGCACCAGGGGGTTGTTGAGTATGGAGAGTTGGGGTATATGTGGAGATAGTGTCCTCGTCGTCTTAGGGGTTCGTTTCAGCAGAGGAGTCAGCCATCGACTTTAGCACCAGTTACTTCACCACCCACCTACCCAGCTAGGGGTGGAGGACAGTCAGCTAGGGGTCACCCTAGGGGGGAGGTCGATCAGGTGGTGGTCAGGTCCGTTTCTATGCACTCCCAGCTAGACCCGATGTTATTTCTTCAGATGTTGTGATTACAAGTATTGTCTCAGTTTGCCACAAAGATGCCTCTGTGTTATTTGATCCTGGTTCCACTTTTTTATATGTGTCATCATATTTTGCTCGTTATTTGGATGCGCCCCATGAGACTCTTGTTTCATCTGTTCGTGTATCTACTCCGATGGGCAATACTATTGTTGTGGATCGCGTATATCGGTCGTGTGTGGTGACTATGGGGGTTTTGAGACCCAAGTGGACCTTCTATTGCTTTGTATGATCGACTTTGATGTGATATTGGGCGTGAATTGGTTATCTCCATGTCATGCTATTTTGGACTGTCATGCTAAGACAGTGACGTTGGTTATGCCAAGTGTGCTACGGATTGAGTGGCGAGGTTTGACTGATTTTGTTCCCAGTAGGGTGATTTTATTTTTGAAGGCCCGGCGGATGGTTAGGAAGGGTTGTCTTTCTTGCTTGGCTTTTTTGAGGGATGTCAGTGCAGAGACTCCTGCCATTGATTCAATCCTGGTAGTGAGGGACTTTCCGGATATGTTTTCTGCAAATTTGTCGGGCATGCCACCAGACAGGGATATTGATTTGGTGCCAGGCACTCAGCCCATTTCTATTCCACCATATCGCATGGCACCGGCGAAGTTGAAGGAGTTGAAGGAGCAGCTTCAGAAACTCCTTGATAAGGGGTTTATTCTGCGTAGTGTGTCTCCATGGGGTGAGCCTGTTCTATTTGTGAAGAAGAAGGATGGTACAATGAGGATGTGCATTGATTACAGGCAATTGAACAAGTTCACAATCAAGAACAAGTATCTTTTACCTCGTATTGATGATTTATTTGACCGGCTTCAGGGAGTGAGAGTGTTCTCCAAGATTAACCACAAGTCGGGGTATCACCAATTGAAGATTAGGGACTCAGATATTCTTAAGACACCTTTCAGGACCCGATATGGTCATTATGAGTTCCTTGTGATTTCTTTTGGGTTGACCAATGCCCCAGTAGTGTTCATGCATTTGATAAACAACATGTTTCGGCCTTATCTTGATTCGTTCATTATTGTATTCATTGATGATATTCTGGTGTACTCGCGTAGTCAGGAGAAGTACGCGGAGCATTTGAGAGTTGCATTGCAGCAGTTGAGGGAGGAGAAGCTTTATGCAAAGTTCTCCAAGTGTGAGTTTTAGCTCAGTTTAGTGGCTTTCTTGGGGCACGTGGTTTCCAACGAGGGTATTCAGGTTGATCCGAAGAAGATAAAGGCGGTTTAGAGTTGGCCCAAACCGTCCTCAGCCACAGAGATTCACAACTTTCTTGGTTTGGCTGGTTATTACCATCGGTTCGTTTAGGAATTTTCATCTATTGCAACACCCTTGACCAAATTGACTCAAAAAGGTGCTCCATTCAGGTGGTCGGATGAGTGTGAGGCGAGCTTTTAGAAGCTCAAGGTTTCTTTGACCACAACTCTAGTGTTACTTTTGCCATCAGCTTCAGGTTCATGTACAATGTATTGTGATGCTTCGAGAGTTGGTATTGGGTGTGTGTTAATGCAGGAGGGTAGAGTGATTGCTTATGCTTCTCGTTAGTTGAAGCCCTATGAAAAGAACTACCCTATTCATGATTTGGAGTTGGCTGCCATTGTTCACACGTTAAAGATTTGGAGGCATTATCTCTATGGTGTGTCTTGTGAGGTGTATAGTGATCATTGTAGCCTCCAGCACTTGTTCAAGCAGAAGGATCTCAATTTGAGGCAACAGAGATGGTTGGAGCTGCTAAAGGACTATGATATCACTATCTTGTACCATCCGGGGAAGGCCAATGTAGTGGCCGATGCTTTGAGTAGGAAGGCGGTGAGTATGGGCAGTTTGGCATATATTCCTGTTGGGGAGAGACCTCTTGCAGTTGACATTCAGTCCTTGGCCAATCGGTTTGTGAGGTTGGATATTTCGGAGCCCAGTCGGGTCTTAGCTTGTGTGATTTCTCGGTCTTTCTTGTTTGATCGCATCAGAGAGCGCCAGTATGATGATCCTCATTTGCTTGTCCTCAAGGACAGAGTTCAGCACGACGATACCAGAGATGTGACTATTGGTGATGATGGGGTGTTGAGGATATAGGGCTGGATATGTGTGTCCAATGTAGACGGGCTTCGGGAGTTGATTCTGGAGGAGGCCCACAACTCGTGATATTCTATCCATTCGGGCGCCGCGAAGATGTATCAGGATTTAAGACAGCATTACTGGTAGAGAAGAATAAATAAGGATATTATGGGATTTGTAGCTCGGTGTCTCAATTGTCAGCAAGTGAAATATGAGCATTAGAGATCGGGTGGCTTGCTTCAACGGTTAGATATTCTAGAGTGGAAGTGGGAGCACATTACCTATGGATTTTGTAGTTTGACTCCCATGGACTTTGAGGAAGTTCGATGCTATTTGGGTGATTGTGGATCGGCTGACCAAGTCCGCGCACTTCATTCCTGTGTGTACTACCTATTCTTCAGAGCGGTTAGCAAAGATTTATATCCGAGAGATTGTTTGCTTGCATGGTGTCCCAGTTTCCATCATTTCAGATAGAGGTACTCAGTTTACTTCACAGTTTTGGAAGGCCGTGCAGCAAGAGTTGGGTACTCAGGTTGAGTTGAGCACAGCTTTTCACCCTCAGACGGACGAGCGGTCCGAGCGCACTATTCAGATATAGGAGGACATGTTGCGTGCTTGTGTCATTGATTTTGGGGGTTCATGGGATCAGTTCCTACCGCTCGCAGAGTTTGCATATAACAACAGTTATCAATCGAGTATTCAGATAGCTCCATATGAGGCTTTATATGGGAGACAGTGTAGATCTTCAGTAGGTTGGTTTGATCTGGGTGAGGCTAGACTTTTGGATAAAGACTTGGTGCAGGATGCTTGGACAATGTGAAGGTGATTCAGGAGCGGCTTCGTACAGCGCAGTCAAGACAAAAGAGTTATGCTGACAGGAAGGTTCGAGATGAGTCTTATATGGTTGGGGAGAAGGTTCTACTGAAGGTTTCACCCATGAAGGGTGTTATGAGATTTGGGAAGAAGGGTAAATTGAGTCCTCGGTTCATTGGGCCTTTTGAGGTGCTTCGGAGGATTGGCGAGGTGGCTTATGAGCTTGCCTTGCCACCTAGCTTGTCGAGTGTGCATCCGGTATTTCATGCTTCTATGCTCGAAAGTATATTGGCGATCCATCTCATGTTTTGGATTTCAACACGGTTCAGTTAGACGGTGATTTGACTTATGATGTGGAGCCAATGACTATTTTGCAGCGACAGGTCTAAAAGATGAGATCAAAGGACATAGCTTCAGTGAAAGTGTAGTGGAGAGGTTGGCCCGTGGAGGAGGCTACCTGGAAGACCGACCAGGAGATGCGAAGCAGATATCCAAACCTATTTGAGGCTTCAGGTATGTTTCTTGACTCGTTCGAGGACGAATATTTTTTTAAGAGGGGGAGGATGTAACGACCCAGCCGGTCGTTTCATGAGTTACCGCTTTGTTTCCCCCATTTCTGCTTCTTTATATGTTGTTCAGTTGTATTTCATCATATCGTGTTGGTTGTTCTGTGTTTGGAGTGGTCATGGAGTGAAATGAGACACTTAGTCTTTTATTTGGAAGCTTTACTTGGAAAAGTCAACTAGAAGTTGACTTATGAGTAAATGATCTTGGAATTTGGTTTTTATGATTCGGATAGCTTCGTTAGATGATTTGGGACTTAGGAGTGTGTTCGGAATGTATTTTGGAGGTCCGTGGTAGATTTAGGCTTGAATTGGCAAAATTGAAAATTTGGCGTTTTTCGGTCGGCAGTGAAAATATTGATATTGGGGTCGGATTGGAATTCCGAAAATTGGAGTAGGTCCATCGTGTCATTTGTGGCGTGTGTGCAAAATTTCAGGTAATTCAGATAAGGTTTGAGAGGTTTTTGCATCGTTTGCGAAATTCGGAAGTTTGGAAATCCTTAGGCTTGAATCCGATGGTGATTTGATGTTTTGATGTTATTTTGAGTATTTCGAAGGTTGTAACAAGTTTAAATGATGTTATGGGATGTGTTGTCATGTTTGGTTAAGGTCCCGAGGGCCTCGGGTGAGTTTCTGGTGGTTAACGGATCAATTCTTGGCTTTAGAAGTTGGCAGAATTCTGGTATTTTGTTGTAGAGAATTCCTTCTTCGCGTTCGCGAAGGGTTAATGAGAGGGGCAGCCGAGTTGTTCTTCACGTTAGTGATGTAGGTCCCGCGTTCGCGAAGGTGTATGAGTTTAAGGCACGTGTTCACGACCTAGGCCTCGCGTTTGCGTAGAGTGAATGGTCATGTGGAGTTCAGACAATTAAGCCTATGCGTTCGCGATGGGTGTTCCGCGTTCGCGTAGGGTCGAGTTGAGTGGTCTTCGGGTTTGCAAGTGGGACCTCGCGTTTGCGAAGAAGGGAATTCCGGTATGAGGAAGCTTGTGCTTCGCGAATGCGAGGGAGCTACCACATTCGCGAAGAAGAAAACACCTGGGCAAAATATTTAAGTTCAAAAACGAGGGTTTTGGTCCATAATTTCAAATTTCATTAGAGAGCTCGGGTGAAGGCAATTTTGGAGGGGATTTTCAGAGGATTGATTGGGGTAAATGTTCTTTACTCAAATTTGGTTAAATCATATGATTATGCCTTGTTTTTTATCATTTAATTTGGGAATTTGGGGTGAAAATTGGGCAAAATGGTAGGAAATTTGGAGAGTTGATTTTGGGAATTTGGAGGGCCATTTGGTGTCGGATTTTGGTCAATTTGATATGGGTAGGCTCGTGAGCGAATGGGTTTTTCAGTTTTGTAATTTTTATTGGATTCCGAGACATGGGCCCCGGGGCCGGGTTTTAGCCAATTTCGGGATTTTTTGAGTTAATTTGATTATTTTCGCTTGAGATTTGTTCTTTTAGCGTATATTGATGATAATATACTGATTTTGGTTAGATTCAGAGCATTTAGAGGCCGAGTCGAGACGAAAAGGCATCGCGAGTTAGAGTTTGGATCGGTTTGAGGTAAGTAATGATTATAAATGTTGTCCTGAGGGTATGAAACCCCGGATTTTACATCGTTGTGCTACTTTGAGGTGACGCAGACGCTAGATGACGAGCGTGGGGGCATGCACCGTTGGGGATTGTGACTTGGTCCGCCCCGTACGACTATTAAGTCGTGTATTTGATTGAAAACTATTTGATACTATTGTGTTTTGGAAAGTATTACTATGTTTTGGGCTGAATGCCATATTTGGGCCTCGTGCCAACTGTTTGGACCCTTAGGGGCTTTTTACTACTATTCCTCACTGTTTTGACTTAATATTTGTACTCAGCCATGCTGTATTTTACTGATTTCATAACTCAGCATTATTTACTCCATTTTGATATTATAAATGATATTTTTGGTCTGAGCACCCTATTTTACTATTAGCCTGAGTGGCTTGAGAGGTTTCTAACTGAGTAAGGCCGAGGGCCTATGTTGTGAGGATATCATGGGATCGGGCTACACGCCGCAACATGTTGTACTGATTTGTGATATATGAGAGGCCGAGGGCCTGATTTATTATGCCACGAGATGGATTCTTATAGCGCTTGGGCTATAGGAGCCCCTCCGGAGTCTGAACACCCCCAGTGAGCGCAGGTACCTAGTGTGAGTGATGTGATGTTGCCTGAGGGGCTATTGTTGATTCATGTTGTTGCTCGAGGGGCTGATTACGAGTGATTGTGAGGTAGTTCGAGGGGCGATTTATGGTACATGTCTTACCCGATGGGCTAGTTAAGTTTCTATCATTTCCACTCACTATTTCATCATTTGTTTGAAACTATTAAAAGATATTTTTAAAAGAAAAGGTTTTACTGAAACTGAGTTTGTTTTACGAGATAATTGAGTTATGTACTGTTTTGGAAATATACTGTATTTGTTGTAGTGCTATGACGTGGAATTATCTGTTTTCTTACTGCTCAGCTTTCATTTACTTTTATTACTTACTGAGTTGGCATACTCACGTTACTCCATGCACCTTGTGTGCAGATCTAGGAGTTGCGGGTCGCGATAGTGAGTGTTGATCGTTCTTCTAGTAGGTCTTCGAAGTTGGCAAGGTAGTTGTGTGGCGTTCGCAGCCCTGCACTTCTCCTTCTTACCTTACTGAGATTGTTCTTAGTATTTTATTTCCAGACTATGATAGCTTTTCTTGTACTTAGACCGATCTTGTAGTTGCTCGTGACTTGTGATACCCCAACGTCGGGCTTGTGTTATTTTCTTCCGCATTGGTTATTTAGACTTATGTTATGAGATTATGTTAATTTAGTAGCTTAAAAATGACTTTTATGAAATACTGGTTGGATTTGAGGTTTGTTCGGCTGGCCTAGTTTCACGATAGGCGCCATCACGACTGGGTCGATTTTAAGGTCGTGACAATAAGTCAAATTCAGAATTGCAAGGTGGAAAGGCAGATTCAGAGTGCGGAGAAGAGGGTAAGTCAGGAGAAGGAGAAGAACTAGGAGAGGAGAGAGAGATATCCCCAGGCAGTGTAGAAGTAGGGGAAATACCAGGATTAGGAAAGGGATGAGTTGCTTCAGGTTGTATAGGAGAGAAACAATCATGAGATGAAGTAGAAAGTTGCTTATTTGTGTGATCAAAATAGGAAGAAAATGAAAAATTAGTCATAGTAGGAGAAACATAATCACATTTAAGAAAAGGGAATATATGCTCATGAAATACAACATCTCTAGAAACAAAACAGCTTTTATTTTTCAAGTCATATAACTTGTAGGCTTTCTTTCCAAAAGGATATCCTAAAAATACACAAGGAATAGCCCTAGGTTGTAGCTTATCTCTATGAGGTTTTGGGACAGTGGAATAGCACAAGCAACCAAAAGCTCTAAGATTGGAGTAGGTTGGGAGTTTGTTATACAGAACCTCATAAGGTCTTTTGTCCTTTAAAACACTAGAAGGAAATCTTTTAATCATGTTGCAGTTAAGATGCAATCTCCCCAGAATCTAACGGGGAGGCCAGATTGGAAAAGAAGGGCTCTGGCAATCTCCAAAAGATGTATGTGCTTCCTTTCCACAACTCCATTCTGTTGTGGATTATGAGGACAAGAAGTCTGATGTAAAATTTCCTTTTAAGAAAAGAATTTGGACCCCACAATGCTAGATCCTAATTCTAGGGCATTATCACTCCTTACAGTTTGAACCTCCAATTGAAATTGGGTTTCAATCATGGCAATGAAGGCTTTTAGAAGATCAAAGGCATTGCTCTTGGCTCCCATCAGATGGGTTCAAGTGGCTCTTGAAAAGTCATCAACAATGGTTATAAAATATCTAGACCCTGTATTTGTAGGTGAATGATAGGGTCCCCAGGTATCAATGTGAATTAATTGGAAGGGTTTGGTGGTTTGGATACTGCTATCAGGAAAGGGTAGTCTAGTTTGCCTGGCTAGAGGACATATGGGCAAGAAAGGGATTGTTTAGTAGACAGCAGTAGCCAAAGTTTAGGAATATGTTTCATTCTAGAAAAAGGAACATGCCCAAGTCTATAATGCCAAACCACATCTATTATATTTATGTAATTCAAATTTACATCAGTAGTCAGATGTCTCTCATCAGAATCAACAATATTTACACTTGTAATAGCTTTTACAATTTTATTTGTTTCAGATAAAGCACAGACAAAAGAAACAAAAGAAGAATTACCAATACAAAAGGAGATGGATGTGGCAATGTCAGAATCAACAGGAGGTAGGAGAAGCTTGTAGAGGTTGTAATCCAGTTTACTAAGAACCAAAAGCATCTTCAGAGAAGGGGCCTGTGTAGCACAAAGACTTCTAGTAAACAGAACAATTCCATTGTATTGATCTAGCAATTTATGAACAGATATGAGATTATATTGAAAAGAAGGAACATAAAGGACATGATGAATTGTAAAATTTGGAAATAAAGTCAAAGATCCTACTAAATGAACTTTCATTTATATCCATTAGAAAGGGAAACTAGACAAGGCACAGGTAGAGTTTGCAAGTCAAAAAGTAGGTCCTTATGTGAGGTCATATGGTCAGATGCTCCAGAATCTATAATCCAAACAAAACTATCTACTTGTGACAACATACATGACTTGAGCAAAATGCTTTCTGATAATAGCTTACCAGCAAAGTTAGCAGAAGCCATAAGAGAGGGAGTAGAGGAGGAATCATCAGAAACATGGGATTGCAACATCATCAGCTGGGAGAATTGATCTTGTGTGAGACCAGGAACCATTGAAACAATACCAGAATTAGAAGATTTTACAGACTCAGAACCCATATTAGAAACCATACTAGCAAGAGGATCAGCAGAATTGACTTCAACATGAGCTGCAGTCTTTCTAATTCCAGACCCTTTTGTAAATTGAAATTAGGAGGATAACCATGCAGCTTGTAACACCTGTCAATAGTATGGCCTGGTTTCTTACAATACTGGCACACAGGTGACTTCTGAACATCAAAATTGACTTTGGAGGGAAAACCTTATTTGGACACACCAACATTGAAAGAAGCAGATGTGGGGAGAAACTGAGGAGAGGTAGAAATATGCCTCTGCTTCTCATTTGACAATAAGATACTGTAGACAGTGCTTACAGAAGAGAATGACTTAATCATAAAGATGTTACTCCTAGTTTGCACATATATATCATTGAGTCCCATTAGAAACTGATACATTTTTTGGACATCATCATCCTTCTGATAATTAGCTTTAAAACCACAGTTGCTGCAAGACCTGACTCTACTAATTGACAAAGCATCAATTTCATCCCATAATTGCTTTATCTTATTGAAATAGGAGGCAATATCAATAGAACCTTGAGAGATGTGAGCTAATTCCTTTTTAAGCTCAAAAACTCTTGCAGCATCTGCCTGACCATATCTTTCCTCCAACTCAGTCTAAATATCTTTGGCAAGTTCAGAGTAATCAACACTGTGAGCAATGTCTTTGGACAAGGAGTTGGTTAACCACGAGATGACTAAATCATTACACCTCTGGCACTGTCTCGCCAAGGGAGAACTGTCAGGAGGTTTAATTGAGGATCCATTTATGAAATCCAATTTATTTCTAACAGATAAGGCTACAAGAATAGTTCGTCTCCAACTCCCATACCCAGTGCCATCAAAAGGCACAGGAACTAGTGAAGACCCCAACACGTCAGATGGATGTACATAGAAGGGATGACATGGGTGAGTATAGTCATCCTCATGAAATACAGAACGAGAAGATGTAGAGCAACCAGTAGGTAACTCAGATGGAGGACTATTGTCATTTTTACACACAATCAACAGAAAAAATCTACACATGTAGCAAAAGAGAAAGTGATCAGGGTTACCAGTTTCCTTCGCAACCGAAAGGAACAACGTCCTTTTACAGAGAAATGAGGACGAAACCACGTCAAAACCCAAGCTGAAACATACCGGTGCAGAAAATCTCCAAACCCTAGGTTGAGAAATTTTCCCCTGAAATTCTGAATCACTTCGATAGGACAAGAGCACGAACAATCTCTACCAGAAGAACACACGAATTTAGGCGTTATCGCCAGAGAAAATCAACAAAAAGTTTCAAAAGAACATAGAGAACACAGATCGTCGCGGAAGAGCAAAACTCCGGCGAAAATGCTCGAGGGTAACATCGGTCGACTTGTAAACACCTGATCTAGCTAGATCTGAGCTCTGATACCATGATAAAGCTTGAATTCGAAGTGAATCTGTGAAGGAATATCTAGGGTCAGAGAGAAACGAAGAGAGAGAAAAAGGAAGCTTCTTACTTCTGTTTCTTTGAATTATTCAACTCAAATGAAAATGTTCAATTACACATAGGCTATATGGGCCAAAGACTAAACCGATCGAAAGATTAAAATAAAACGAGTGCATAAATACAGCTTTAGGCTTCTGAGCCCAATACAAAAGAAAGTAAAGGAAAAGAAAAAGAAGCCCAACTAAGTAACATTTTCCTTATAATCCTTATATAACTTAACAGTATTTGCAGCCCGTAAGCAGCATGTCGAATGTTGAGATGCTACAGTAGGACTCAATGGAGTTTCTTAAGGAACAAGGGGGGGGGGGGGGTTGAAGCAACACGCATGATTCTTTGTGCTTAAAAATATGGGAGTTGGTCGTATCAGGGAAAAAGTGAAACTACACTGATTTTCTCAAGTTTCTAATTTTCAGAAGGCTTAAATACCTTGTCAGCGGGCATATGATCATAGACATTCACCTTGTCGGCCGTTGTAGAAGATTGCTATTTGTCGTACTGATGTATCTACTCAACCTGTTGTTCTGGAAGCACCAATAGAAAAGCCATCAATTTTTGAAGCTAGATAGAATGCAATTATCTGTTGGAGGAAATGCTAGTCATATAAGGCCCGTGCACTTATACATATGCAGAATCACAAGTTATCATATACTTTAATCAACCATTGAAGCTCGTCAAATACTGGTAATCCAAGATGCACATTACACGAGAGTAATCATGGAAATACTAAGATCAACAGTCCGATATTCAGAGGGCGGATCTAGGATTTTGGCAGAATAGGTGCACTATTAAGATGAGGTGGATCTAAAATATAAATTTTACGGGTTCAATCTTTAGTTCTTTCTATTGCGCACCCATTACGCAATAGTAATTTTCTTTAAAAATAATAATTTTCTTACATCTATATCTATTTTCCATTGAAAATATTGGGATCAGTTGAACCCATTGACTATATGCTACATCATACACGGTTACTAATTTTAAAATATACATTTTGTTTAATCATATAAGATTTTACAACGACAAAAGAATAAGAATTTTAATATGTGAAAATTTTGAAAGAATAAATCAAACAATTAAAGAAATAAAAAAGAAAGTACTTAATTACTATCCAAAAAGTGACACCAGGCACGCCCATCCCCAGTGGGCGTCTAGTTCTAGAAAAAAAAAAGGAAAAAAAACAAGATTGACATAAGATTTGAACTCACAATCTCACCTAGAGAGATACACCTAATAACTATCACATCATATAATCCTATGAGCTTGGGTGCACACACATACATTTAAATATTTTATAAAAAAAATATAGCATTACTATACATGATTTAGATAGGAGAGCATGTGTTCACGTGCCCCATGGAACCTCCCCTCCCCCCTAGATACGCCCCTGGATATTCTAAACCTCGTCCTTTGTTGTTGTATCATATGAACAATTTCATATTATAAATTTCAAAAGTTTTACAGTCACACAAATATATGGCTTATGTAAGACCACGATTTTTCAAAAGACTTCCTTTCTTTACTTAAATGTTGTGACAAGTCAAACCAAGATAATCTTTTTGAAACGGAGGAAGTATAGAAATATAAATTTATGTATATAATTATATAATCTATATAGTTATAGTACTGTATCTATCCTCCCGTGAGTGGTATAATTATCCTCCTAGATAAGTGGTACGATATAGTGATGGCTTATCCAATATCTGACTATAAACTGGAAAAGAATGGGCTACATAATCATTGAGCCTTTCACAAATTACTCACTCTTATATTCGTGTGTTTGATATAAAATCCATGATAATCCTAACCTGTTATTTATCCTCTTTAGATCCTAATCACATATGGTTTGTGTTTGTCCACATGTCTAAAAATTCTCACCAAAAGGCTTAGTTATTCTTTTTAACTATGCCCCGTCTATCAATTCAATTTTTCATATTATTATTGTATCCTAGTTCATCCTATTTTTACTTACAAACAATTGAAAGAGAATAATTCTGCTTTTGGAATAAATATGTGTACTGATCTGAAATATAATGTTTGTATTGTATAATGTCTTTTTCCTTTGTCAAAAGTACCAAAAATGGTCAAAAAATGCCTTTTTAATTAGTACCGATCATAAATGTCGCAAATAATTAAATGTCAAATTATAAACTATAAAGTCATAAATTTAAACAATATAAGATCCTTTAATATTAAATTATTAATAACAATAAGAGAGTTAAATATAATTTAATATGGTTAAGTCCAAAATACATTCCGTATAAATTGTACTACTAGGGAAAAAGCGGAGCTCCTTCTTGTTGTGCCCGATCCCCAAAACATTGAAAAGATAAGGGGGAACTTACCTAGTAAGAAGTCTTACCATGGGAGTTTATACCTCCATTGACAATCCCTCTTAAACAGTGGTGCCCAGTCACCAAAAAATTCTATTAATTCCGTTCAGCGAAAAATCTTCTAATTATTTTAAGATCTTTTATTGTAAGATATGCAAAATTAAAATAGAGATATAAATTGATTTTAAGCATGTAAATTCACAATTCTCTGCATGATCAAGTTTCTAATTATAAGTTAGAGTAAAAATAATTAATAAAAAAACAATGCAAGTAATTAAGATAAAGACTATTTAAGAAGCTAATCACATCAAAACTTCCAAATTGCATAAGAAATGGCGAAAAGATTTTAATTTTTTTATGTAAAATCTTAAGATAAAAATTTCATGTAATAATGTTAAGTATTTGTATGTAGTTTCCAACCTTTAATTTACATCAACTGTGCTTAAATTAAATCAAACAGTATCTCTAGTCAAATAATTTGCTGTATGAATAAGAATACACCTAGTAAACATTAAAGTAACATTAGCCACGTGGTTATTAAATTGGCCTCATGATTTTCAAAGAATTGTATAATGGCTATTAGAATATTCGTATTCTTGCTCTAGCAAAATGATAAATAAAGAGTCAGGTGGGACCCACGTCTTAGAAAAGTGCCAAAAGCAAATATAAATATACTTTAATTAGTGGAATTTGTAGGAACTCGTTTTCGTTGTTGCCCCGGTTACCAGCCTTCGTGACCAATGCTAAGGTAACAAAATCAAGACTTGAATTACTTGAGAGAAACTAGACCATTGAACACAACTGTTCAATAACATGTTTGGCTTCGATCAGGTCAGCTTTTATAGACAGACAATTTAACCAAAGCTGGAATACATCAGCAAAGGACTCAGAATAAGGGAAATTACATTGGAGGAATATTGATCATCAAAATGTTTACAGTAGTAGTGGTTTCATTGAATTGGTTAAAAGTTAACATCTTCTAGGTGATAGAATGAATTCAATTTCATCTCTTGCCGAGGCAAAAGATATGTCAATGTTGATTCCATGGCGGCTGGTGGTAGTGTTTGCTGAAGATGCCTCAAAAATTAAGCGTGCGATTTATAATTTTTTCTCTAGCAAGATCAATTTCAGAACACAGAACCTACCGAAATAGCAACATGCAATTACCGAATGTGTACATATTCATAAATTTTAGTTTGATAAGAGGCCACCATTCCACAATATTATGAGACAGTTATATTGGCAGATCGATCAATCAACTTTCTCCATAAAATTTAAATCAATGGGAAAGAAACACAGGAATCTTATTATTATCAAATAAATATATCTGATAGTCAAATTTATACAAAAAAAAACTCACTAATATAATTTGTAAAATGTCAAAAGGTTTTAATGCTTTTCTTGCAAGAACAAAAGAATCGTAGTTCCAAATTCTTTATATTCATCACAAATGAACAACTCAATCTAACATCTAATAGTTTTGATTTCAGACTAACCCCTGCAAACATTGAAATAATTTTTAGAATGTACTGATAGTTGGGACCAATAAGTTCTCCATCTAACCTGTACGTGAAAAAAATCGGTAAAAGAGTGAGGACTATATAGAAAGGATACACTATATGAGTTTGTGTATTAGTTCAAAAAGTTTAATAGAAGTTTATTTAGATCATAATAAATTAATGATACTAAAATAATATAAGTACCTCAAGCAGTTTGTTTGACTAATGATTGCTTAGTTTTTCAAAGATGTGATATTAAGAAATTTATTTGGAAGAAAATGCATGCTAGAACTAAGAACAGATAATTTATCTGTGAAAAATATTTCTAATCAAGTCCTAATATTGTAAAGTGAAGACCAGACAAGGATGAAAAGTAGAGCAAACTAATCCAGTACCTTTCAACCATTGAACATAGTTGGTCATGAACATATTTGGTTGCAGCCATGTCACCCTTTATAGGCAGGCAGTTTAACCAAAGTGGAATAATCTACCAAATAATTTTGGAATTAGAATTCTGAAGAAATTATAACAAGATTAAATAGTACTCCACATAGGAGTCAATTATAGGATAAATAGAGAAAATAAATTATTCCAACATAAGCATATATGACCTGTAAGCTTAAGAATGCATAAACAAATAGTAAACATTAGCGATTTTGAGAAGGACAAACCTGGGCTGATGAGTCAGTATTTTTCCAATGGAACTGACAAATCTTACCAAGTGTTTAAACAACATTATCAAATGCACTTTCATTCTCAGGTTCACGAGCCCGAATATGCATTATCACTGCATTGATCCTTGAAATAGCCTCTGAATCATTTCATGAGAATTACTAGTTAGTAAGTAAAAATTATACTACTCCAGCAAGTATCATCATCTTTTGTTATGATATTATACCTTTAACAACAGGTTTGAAATCAGAACCACCATATTCGGCACAAAGCACAAGTCCATAAAGAGCAGACTGAACACGACATCAGTGGTGTTTGGTTAAATCATAGAGTGAAGCAACAGAGGCGGAACCCCGTGGAGAGGCATGGAGCACGTGCACTTATGCTCCCCTCCTTAGGTTGTGTATCACAGGGATATTTTTCGATAAAGTACTTAATTCTCCACGTGGGAACCCATGATCAAAAGAGCATTTGATGTAGTGGTATCTTTGTGCACCATTGACCCCTAGGTCTAGTGTTCGAATCCCTCTTTCCTTTCTTCCATCTCAAAATCATTTTTCTATTTCTCTTTTTCGTTCTTTTCTTTTCTGTTCTGTTCAAATCCCATGCCCTATCTTTCTTTTCTTTTCTTTTTTTTTTCCATGCATTCTTCTGTTTTTTGGTTCACCCTTTGATATATCCTTGAATTAAATTTTCATTTTTATTGAATTCTTTTCTGTGTTTTCTTTATTCTCTTTTTTAGTTAAATCATTGAGTTTCAAAAATTATAAAAAATGAAAATTAAATCATTTTGAATCTTTTCAATTTCAAGTTTCCTCTTTTTTCATTTACCACTCTCTTTTTGATTAGTTAATAATAATGCTATTATTGATAGTTCTCTAAGGTAAATTTTAGAGAACCAAATCAAACGGTGGTCAGATATGGTGCACTCATCCTCCTGAAATCCTGGATCCGCCTCTGTGAAGCAACCACTTGAAGAAAGAACTTGCCAGCAACCAAACCTGTCTAACTGCTGGACTTTCGTCATTGCTTGCATCCAAAAGCAAAGGAAGAAATTCATCAGAGTACCTAGTTGGACATAGTGAGCAAATTTATCAAAACCGTGGAATATTTATGAAAAAACTGATCATACACGTAAACAAAAGCGGATCCAGAATTTAAATTTTATGGGTTCAATATTTAAGGTTTTTAATATTGAACCCATCATATTTTCAAAGTTATGGGTTCATATTCACTATTTATTATAATTTTAATAAATTTTTATGCATAAATATATGCTCCGCGACTGCATGCAACCCCACTTTAGAGCAGCTTCAGGGCACTTCTCCGGAAGATGATCAAAGATAAGAAATGGTGTGCATCTCTCTTGAGCTGTCATATCTTTGCCCTTCATATAAGCAAAGAAAAATTGAAAGAAAGAAATGTAAATTAAGATATGAATAACAAACTAGAGTACTGTTAGCTAGGATGCCAGCGGTTATCATATATATATCGTGAACTTACCCACATAGGAATTAGATATGATGACATGAGCTCGTGAAAGAAAGGCAAGAAAGCAGCCTTGAATGTTTCGATCAACGTATTTAATACTAGACCAACCTGATAAGAAAAGTTTTACGTTATTTGAGAATAACAATAGATAATAACTTATGTCTGAACTTTATTGTTAACATGGAACAAAATATTATCGTCTTGCTCCTTTTCCCCCCTCAACAATTCATCTTCCTCAGCATCAAAATCTTTTGATTTTGCTCTCTCTTTGAGTTTTTGTTTTCTTTTTGAACTTTCTGTAATGACATGCTTTACCTCGTTCACTATTCGACGAAGCTGACCTTCATTGAGGATTGGTCGACTGATCTGAAACAAGAAATAGATAATCTGAAAATCCTATTTTGCCATTTTAGCTCACTTGATAGTACTAATGGAACACTTGAAGCAATATCAAGAATACAGTGTTTTATTTATCGGAAACAGCCTCGCTACCTTGCTAGGTAGGGGTAAGGTCTGCGTACACGCTACCCTCCCTATACCCCACTTGTGGAACTATACTGAGTATGTTGTAATAAAATAATGATAATAATATTGAAGGAGAAGAAATTGGAGTTATTTACCATACCACCAAATTAGAAAAACGCTGTAAACTTGGATCAAGAATATTAAAGAGAATCTATCTCAGACATAACCAAACCTGTAGGCAATGATTCAATTCATCCAACATGAATGCACATATTTCTGCCATAGGCTCCAGTGTGAGATAACAAATGAAGTGTCACTTTCTCTTTATCCAAATAGATCGAATTTAAACATTTTCCTTCCCGAAAAAAAAAAGAATAAAAAAGAAACAACATAAATACTGATGTTGAGGACAACCTCATGCAAAGATTCTAACAGAGACAGTATTACATAGTCTGACAACTTTGTGAAATATGATTCACTTCCACCTTGCGCTATCCCTTTCTCAACAGCCATTTTCGAATAATACAACAGGTTATACATGGCTTAAAAAGGCAAAAATTAGAAAATTTGCATCAGCAACTGAAGAATTAGAAAATTAGAATCCAGTATCATGAAATCATGAGAATCCTCACATTTCACAGAGCATTTCCTGGCTTCATTTTGGGTATAGAATTTCAGAAGCGGAACTAAGACTGAAGCAACCTGTTTCATGAATTAAGCAATTGATATTAATTACTTGTTTAATTTAATTCAACATCACATGAGAAAATGAATATGTGCAGGTGATCATTCATTCAGGCCAACCTGGGGAATCCACGGGTAGAAGTCTTCTTCCAATTTCTGGGCATATAAACCAAGGATATCACAGGCTAAATATTTCTGATATAGGAGGTCTCTTCCTCTGAGGCGTACTATTTCATTCCGAAACTTGACTTCATGTACACTGCAAAATGTCCAATTAATCTCTAGTTGAGATAAGTGTCAAACTTAGAAGAACAATTTAATAATCATGGATAACATCATGAATGATAGTAAATGTGATACCATAAAATAAAAGATAGAAAAAGAAAGGAAACCAAAAAGATATAGGCTTACCTATCATGTAATTTATCAGAGGGGACTGTCTTATCGGGCTCAAGTTGAGCACATTCAACCAAAGGGGGAATTAATCTACTCATGTAAGGAAGAAAATCCTTCCCCATGCAGTAGCAAACTCTGTAGCATGACTGCGATGCAATCAAGAAAATATTGAGAGGCAAATCTAAAAAGAAGTTCTGAGCCCGTAAAATCAAAGGATTAACACATACCAGTAGAGTGCAAGTAATATCAAACTCTTTCCCTTGCGGTTCTTGTAATGAGTAATTAAGCACTTCCATAATCTTTAATGAAAAGAACCAAAAAAAAAAACAAATAGTCCATGTTCATAAATGAATGCGATAAGATCACACCACACCACATAGTGAAGAAAGAGTGCGCCAAAAGAGAGGCAGAACGTAGGACCAAAAAGCAACTAGCAGTAGAATACTATGGTTTGTCCACTGGAAAGCCATCTGACAAGCATAGCAAAAGCAAACAAGAACAAAGGCATTCCATCTGCAATGGTACCGTGGAAAAAACTCAACTGTTTTAAGTCATCTTTGAATTTCTCTTTGCCTACAGACGTCCCAATAAAGCTTATGCACTCCAACGCTATGCTTCGAAGGTAGCGATAAGATTCACCATTTTCATCTACCAGGATAATTTTCAAATATGGCATTGCGAAATCATAGTACTTTTGGAAGTGCACCTGTACGTTGAAGTATGTTATATTAGCCATCATTATAAGTAGAAATAGAAACTGAGTCAAAAATAAATGCAAGTTGGTAATACCTTAGACAAATTAGCTATACCAGACAACGCCTTTAATGCTGCTTCTTGAACCATATGGACGTTGTCATTCTGCATTTCAAACAACAGCAGTGAATATCTTAGATTAGTTATTAATCTACCTTTATAACATGGTGGCCTCTATATTTGCATACCTGTAGAAGTACAACCAGTTTTCTAAGTAATCCATCTAAGTGTGGTACCAAAGTTTCTGGAGGTACTAATGTTTCTTGCTGTAAAGATCCACTGAAATTTGCGACAGCTCTAGCTGCATTTGCCTATGAAAATAACCTATTCTTTTATAGCTGGTGTCATGAACTGAATGAAGCAGTAATGACCCAAATATATTTAAGGAAAGAGCTTTATGTAAACCAAAATATATTTGTAACCTTAGATTTCAAGCAATGCGCTGTTAAGGCTCCATAAATCAGGCTATTAAGATACTAATTGTACAATATTCTAGAAGGGATAGTTTCACAAATATCCTTCTTTTCCTCATATTGCAGAAAATCACTTGTGATTGTTGAGGAGCAACTGACAACAGGTGTTATAAATTTCTCAGAGTTCCAAAGATTACATCCAGACCACTAGAATTCAAGCAGAATGCAATAGAACGATTAGTCTCGTTTAGAGTTATATGCAACCTGCTTTATATATAGCCCAAGATTCTTTCCAACCAAACGTACTAAAATATGTTAAGTTTAAATAGTAATTATTATCTCAACAGATAACGTCGATTTTTAAAGTTAAACAGATTAATCCTATTCAAGTTATAGATCATCAGCTTTATGGAATATGTAACCCCATCGTAAAGTTGCAGAAAGATATGTAGATACTTTTGATGGCTGTTTCTTGTATAAATAATAACCTATTCTTTTATAGCTGCAATTGTAATTTGACCATTAATTAAGGGTTCATATCACCATAGATCAGACCTGCACTCGAGGATTTCCAAAATCATCCATAGTTGTAGCTAATGCAGGCAATACTTGGTCATGGTGTTGTACTTGCAAGTCTATACAGAAGACAGTTGACAATTTGGCAATTGAATAAATAGCGGCCCATCTGACTCGAGGATGAGGATCTTGGAAAGAATGCAGAATCATATTCACTACTTGCTCCAAATACTTGATCATAACCTATAAAAGAGAAACCACGGGTTCAAGCTAATAGCCTAAGAAAATTAAAGTAGAAGAGAGAGTCTAAACTAATCCTATCAGTTTGCTAGCAAAAAATTAAAGCAGCTCCAAAAATCATCTCAACATATTCATGATAAAAACACTAACTAATGAGACATAAGATTTGCACCTTTGAGCTACCTTCAGCTATCTCTGTATTGGGAAAATCGAGTTTACATATTAAAGTGATTGGAAATGACGTGTCATGACACGAAGGCTGGTCAAAGAGTGATGATTGGCAAAGAGGCACGAGTTGCAATAGATACGAGCAGAAGGTACAAGTAGAGGCACGAGCAGTTATTCAAAAGACTCAACGCTCGTACCTATTTATACTCAAAAGTCAAGGAGAATGAATCTGACAGCATAAGAGAGTACAGATATAGTATTTAATAAGCAGTAAATACTAAAAACGTTATAGAATCTGTATTAAATTACAATGATTATGTAACGTAGCATTTAATGCCTTTAATTGTCTATAGTGGCCTAATTATAACAAAGGCAAAACGTATATCTTTAAGATAGCTATAAAAAGGAGAGAATGGATCATTTGTAAGGACACGAAAGATCATGTGAATATACTGGTTTACTTTGTTTTCTTCTGTCTATCTTATTGTTAGCAAAATTACTTTCCTTTATTCAGTTTTGATTATTAGTAACCCGTGTTCTTCTAAATTAAAGCTTTGACTAAAATATCCACTTTTTGGTTAAACAAATTGGTTCCGTTACCGGGAATCTAATAATCTACTCTTTCTTAGCCTAACCTTTGTTGTTACATCAACTATGTCGAACATCAATGACAACACCCAAGGAAACTAAGGAAACCAACAACTCCAGGAGAATCCACAGAATGATCACATCTCAATCCCTTCTCCACAAAGTTCCCCTCGACGATCTCGAGAAGGCACTCCTGATAGATCTCATGCAAATGGAAATGCTCAATTCGAAAATGATGAAGCTATCAATGAAGCTTTGCAAAAGCTAATCGCTCAACAGGTCAATAAAGCTCTTGAGGCCTTTGTCAGCCAATTACCCATTGCACCACCCACACCTACTTCAAATAACAACACTTTGGAGAACCCTCGTTCTGGGCTTGCTAATTCAGGCACTGGTGGAACCCCCACTGAATCACGAGAAGGAGAACCAGGTAACTTAGTTAATTCTGATTTACAAAGTTTAGTACTAACATTACAGAAACAGCTCAAGGAGCAAAGTGACCGCATAGAGAAAATTCCTAGGGTGTCGCCCGTAATTAAAGGAATAGATATGGATAAATATTCACAACAACCTTGGAAGCCAAGTGTTGCTCCTCTCCCAATTCCAAAGAAATTCAAAATGCCCGGTATCCCAAAATACGATGGAACAACTGATCCATGAGACCACGTGACTGCATTCACAATAGGCGTAAAAGGCAACGACTTGACCAAACAGGAAATTGAATCAGTATTGGTCAAACAATTCGGTGAAACACTCACTAAGGTAGCATTAACATGGTATTCTCTTTTACCCGAAAATTTCATAAATTCTTTTGCTAAGCTTGCAGATTCTTTCATCAACGCACACTCGGGAGCTCAAAAAGTCGAAAAAAGAATGGAAGATATTTTCAAAATCAAGCAAGGGGACTCAGAATTGCTTAGAGAGTTCGTGGACAGGTTCTAACGTGAAAGAATGACGTTACCGCGTGTACCTGACAATTGGGCAGCTATAGCCTTCACAAGTAATCTGAATGAAAAAAGCTCAAAAGCCACGAGACGACTCAAGGAAAGTCTTCGTGAATTCCCAGCCACAACATGGAATGACGTTTACTACAGGTATATCACGAAGCTAAGGATAGAAGAAGATATTATCTCACGATCTCAAAAAGAAGAAAAGGTAAGTTCAAGACGGGCGGAAACCGAAAAAAGGTCCGGTAAAAACAGGTACGAACCATACATGGGGTCAGCAGGAAAAGACTCACGGTCAAAACAGGACTATCAAAGGTACGATCACAAGTCGAGGAATAGAGAGTCGGGCTCGTCATCAAGATTTGGGAATGATTGAAGCATGCGAGAGTCACGGGATGATGATAGAAATTTGAAAGCAAGGTTTGGCGGTTATAATTTTAATGTAAGCACTTCCGAGCTCGTAGTTGTTTTAAGAAGCATGGGTGATAAGGTACGGTGGCCAAAATAAATAAGATCGAACCCAAACAGGTGCAACCCTGATCACTAGTGCGAATTTCACAACGATCACGGGCATAAAACGGCAGACAGACTGTAGGTTGCTGCAAGGTGAAGTTGATCATCTATTAAAGCAAGGGTATCTCACTGAATTATTTAGTGAGAGAGGTAAGCAAGCATATATGAAGAATAGGCAGGATCCCCCAAAACTAACTTCTCCCAAAAGGACCGTTAATGTGATAAGTGGAGGTGAAGACATCAATGGTGTGACGTACACAGTAGCCAATAAAGTCTCCAAAGTCACAATTACCCACGGGAAGCGGGTGCGACATGTCTTAGAGGAAGAAAGCATTATGTTTGATGATGCAGACGCGGATGGCGTATTATCCCCACATAATGATGCACCGGTAATATCTTTACTTGTACATGATACTAATGTGAAATGAGTTTTGATTGATCAAGGTAGCTCCGTGAACATTATTTTGCTAAGATTACTACGTGAGATGCAAGCCGAAGATAAATTAATACCAAAGGCGCATACTCTGTCTGAATTTGACAATTCCAGCGTAGTGACGAAAGGGGAGGTAATACTTACAACATTCGCAGCAGGAGTTGTCAAGGATACAAAATTTCAGGTGGTAGATATGGAGATGGCTTACAATATGATCCTTGGGAGACCATGGATCCACGAGATGGATGTTGTTTCGTCAACCTTGCACCAAATTATTAAATTTTCATCACCATGGGGAATATGTCAAATCCATGGGGATCAACATACATCTAGAAGCATCAATTCTACAGCAGATTCAAGTACGTGAAACGAAGAAAAATAGCAATTACAGAATCCAGTTGAGGGTACCACAACACAAACCTCAACTGAACAAGGATGAACAAACGTGGACTCAAGGCTAGATGCCATTCAAGAACCAGAAGAAAATGAAAATATCAAAACAACGATGGAAGAACTGGAAGCTGTAATATTATTTGCACAATGGCCTGAAAGGAAAGTCTACGTAGGGGCCAATCTAAGTCAGGACATGAAAGGTAAGTTGATTGAATTTTTGAAAACTAACGTGGATTGTTTTGCTTGGTCTCATTCTGATATGACCGGAATATCACCGGAAGTAATGACTCATCATACCCACCTGTCAAACAAAAGAAGAGAAAGCAAGGAACTTTCAAAAATCAGGTGATTCAAGATGAGGTTCGAAAATTACTAAATATTGGGTCTATCCGCGAGGTAAAGTATCCTAATTGGTTAGCCAATACTGTTGTAGTACCAAAGAAAAATGGTAAGTGGCGAGTTTGTGTAGATTACACAGACCTTAACAAAGCTTGTCCTAAAGATTCTTTTCCATTACCACATATAGATTAACTAATTGATGCTACTGCAGGGCATGAGTTGTTAAGCTTTTTAGATGCGTATTCAGGATATAACCAGATCAAAATGGATCCTATAGATGAAAAAAAAACTTCATTTATAACAGACAGGGGGCTTACTGTTATAAAATAATGCCCTTTTGGTTTTAAAAATGCTGGTGCAACATATCAAAAACTTGTGACCAAAATATTTCAAGAACATTTGGGAAAAATTATGGAGGTCTATATAGATGATATGCTCGTTAAAATTCAACATTAAGGGGATCATATATCACATTGATCTGATACGTTTCAGATCTTGTGAAAATTCAATATGAAACTAAATCCTGAAAAATGTGCGTTCGGTGTAGCATCAGGTAAGTTTTTGGATTTTCTTGTTTCTAACCGTGGTATTGAATTGAATCCCACACAAATTAAGGCCATTGAAGAAATCCCTAACATGCTTACAAGTAAAAAAAAGTGCAAAGGTTGACAGGAAGAATTGCAGCTTTGGGGAGATTTATTTCCAAATCATCAGAAAAGTGCTTTAAATTCTTTTCAGCTCTTAAAAAGCAAGATCAGTTCGAATGGATTGAGGAATGTCAACAGGCACTCAAAAATTTGAAGACATACTTATCAAATCCGCCATTGCTTGCAAAACCAAAGGTTGGGGAAAGACTGTTCATCTACCTTGCTGTCTCAGAAGTAGCGGTAAGTGCTGTTTCAGTCCGTAAGGACCAAGGTAAACAATCTTCGATCTATTATGTTAGCAAATCTTTATTAGATGCGGAGACGCGGTATCCTCAATTAGAAAAGCTTGCACTTGCATTAATCATGGCATCTAGGAAATTAAGGCCTTATTTCAATGTCACCCTATTGTTGTAGTAACTGCTTATCCACTACGCAATATATTACACAAGCATGAGTTGTCAGGTAGGTTAGCCAAATGGGCTATAGAATTAAGTGAATATGACATCACTTACCAGCCTAGAACTACGATAAAGTCTCAAGTGTTAGAAGATTTCGTGGCTGATTTTAGCCGAGGAATGCAATTAGAAGCAGAAAAAGAATTACAGGTTCTCAACGGATCTAATCTAGGAATTTGGACTTTATTCACTGATGGTTTATCTAATGTGAATGGTGCAGGTTTAGGAATTGTTTTGGTACCACCTACGGGTGAAACCATTCGACAAGCCATTAAGTGTCATTCTATAACTAATAATGAAGCAGAGTATGAAGCTGTATTGCAGGTTTAGAACTGGCACGGGAACTCGGCATTAATCATATTGTAATCAAAAGTGATTCACAGCTTGTGGTTAACCAAATACTGGGGACTTATACAGCCAGGGAAGCACGAATGCAACAGTATGTAGAGAAGGTACGAGATCTAATCAGGCAATTCCAAACCTGGAAGGTTACGCAAATACCAAGAGATGAAAATGTTGAGGCGGATGCCCTAGCTAATCTCGCATCTGCGGCAGATGTGGCAAGCAATGAAAATGCTTCTGTAATACATTTGTTTCATTCAGTACTCGATCCAGATAAGAATGGGGTAAATTTTAATAACTTAACTTGGGATTGGAGGAACGAGATTGTAGCCTTTTTGCAATATGGTATCGTCCCTGAAGATAGGAGAAAAGCTCACGCGTTTCGAATAAAGGCTGCTCGATATTGTTTAAAGCAAGGCAATCTTTATCGAAAAATGTTCGGTGGTCCCTTAGCAAGATGCCTCGGACCTTCTCAGACAGAATACCTAATGAGAGAAATACACGAGGGGCATTGTAGGAATCACGAAGGAGGAAGATCACTAGTAAGAACCATAATAAAGGCAGGTTATTATTGGCCCAAATGGAAGTAGAAGCGGAAAATTTCGTAGTTTAATGTGATAAATGCCAAAGGTACGATAATAACATGCATAGACCTGCGGAGTTGTTGCATCCGGTCATTGTACCGTGGCCATTTATGAAATGGGGGATGGATATCGTGGGTCCGCTACCACAAGCAAAAGAACAGGTAAAATTTTTGCTCGTACTCACTGACTATTTTACTAAATGGGTGGAAGCAGGAGCATTCAAACAGGTGCAAGAAAAAGAGGTTAGAGATTTCATTTGGCAGAATATCATATGCTGATTCGGTGTGCCAAAGGAAATCGTGTGTGATAATGGCTTTCAATTTATAGGCGCACAAATCAGAGAGTTCTTTCAAAGTTGGCAGATCAAAAGGATTACATCCACACCTTATCATCCGGTGGGTAATGGATAAGCGGAGTCAATAAACAAAGTCATTATCAACAATTTAAAGAAACTTTTAGAGGAATCCAAAGGTAATTGGCCAGAATTGTTACCTGGTGTTTTATGGGCATACCGCCCAACAGCAAAAACAAGTACAGAAGAAACACCATTTTCATTGGTTTATGGAGCTGAAGCTTTGATTCCAATTGAGATAGAAGAGCCAAGTACAAGGTTTACACAAGCGTCAGAAGAGTCTAATGATGAAGAAATGCAGATAAATCTTGATCTACTTGAAGAAAGAAGAGAAGTTGCATTAATAAGAATGGCAGCACAAAAGCAAGTCATAGAACGATACTACAATCGAAAAGCACGCCTAAGATTCTTTAAGATTGGGGACTTCGTGCTCAAAAAAAAATTTCAATCTACAAAGGCAGCCAATGCGGGGACTTCAATGGTAACTCGCTTCATAGCATCATTCCTACTTGAAGAACCAACCTCTGTGTAAGGAGCAGTTGAAAGAGGAGTAGTCGAGGGTGGAACTGTGGAAGCAGTCATAATAGCCTGGGGAGGAATGGTAACAGCCACGACCGGAAAAGGAGGAATCACAGGAACGGGAGTAGAAAAAGAAGCAAGAGGTGCTTCATCAGAAATCGGACCTAAATTTTCACCCTCAAACCCGCGGTTAAAATGTTGCTCAACTGAATCATGAGCAGCAACGGGGACTTCATCATCAGGAATCATAACCGGGGCTTCAATAAACTCGGTAAGAGGAAGAGAACGAGGGGGGATGCTTCATCATCAGAAATGATTCGCCTACGAGCTCGTGGCCTTTTTACTAAGGAACCCCCATCTTCCTCTTCTTCAGAATCTTGGTCATTAGCAGTTTTCCTTTTCGATGAAGAACCCAAGATTATCTATTGGGCTCTTTCCAAAGAAATGCGGGAAGCCACGACCGCCTCGGCACTAATCCCTCGAACAACGAATTCTGATAAAAAGAAGGATTAAAATAAGTTCTGGGAAAAACAATAAAAATTTAAATAAAAAGAACTCTTACCATGAGTTTTCACTTTCCAACCAAATCGTTGGGAAAGATGCTTCCAAGATCTACCCTCCATTGGGGCTGTATTCAGTAACCTTCCTACCCAACCACGGAAATTGGGAATTTCTTCAACAATTCCCATGGTTGCTAAAAAGAAAAAGGAAAATGAGAATAGAGATCATCAAAATTGAAGAAAAAGGTACGAGAAAGTTATTAAAAAAGAAAACTCACGTGCAAAATTCCACTTCTCGGGGAAGGGGACATTTTCATCACCCACTAAACACACGGTGGGGGCAGCAACAAACTTGGCGTACCAGACACGGTCTCTGTTATCTTCTGGACTAACTAGAACTCTTTTGCTCCTAGCTACTAAAGTAAAAACACATTGGCGGAAAAGTCTGGGAGAGTAAAGGTGAATTAAATGAGCAAAAGTGAAAGGCACACCAGCCATGTTTGTCAAATGCCTCAAGCAGGCAACAGCCCTCCACACTATACGGCCAATTTGGCTTAAGCAAACATCAAAAAAATGACAGAATTCGAGAATAACAGGATCAATAGCAGGTTTGAATCATAATGTGAAAAGGTATGTATATACAAAGGAAAATCCAATTAAATAAGAGGTGATTCTTTGATTCGCGTTGGGAATTATGATAGGGAAGTCATGACTCCAATGACAGTCTTTACGAACTAAAAAAATCAGACCCTCTGTAATCTGAGTTAGATAGATATCAGCACAATCTAAAGAGGATACTTGATTTCTAAGGGACTCCCTGTCATTGTAGAAAGATAGTTCTGCAGGAACTATTTCTTCTATTGTAGGTTCACGAACAGGTTCAGCGGGTTCCTTACCCCTAGAAGAAGATCTTTGTAAGAAAGAACCTCTGGTTCTAAAGGAAGGACTGGAACTAAATGAAGGAAGAGAAGAACCACGTACAGAAGAAGACCCTAAATTACGAAGTCTACCTCCTCTTCTACTCCTGCTAGGGGCAAGAGGGAAGTTATCAACTATGGGGACTCTTCTAGGGTTAAAGTTTGGTGAAAACATGATAGTACGAGGAAGAAACAAATAAAAATTCAAGAATTGAATACTCAGAGAACTTTATGTGATAAGGATAAAGACGAAAACTATGTTTATACTAGGAAGCAACCGTCAAAGGAAAAGGTGCAATGATGGAAAGGTCATAATGAGAACTATCGCTTCGTGATTAGTGAAGCCGTAAAAAGCCCTAAAAAGTGTGGTAAAGTTGCAGAGCCAATAAAAGGGTGCCACGTATGATAAGAATTAAATGGAAGTGACAATTGAAGTGTCGATTTTACCGTAGCATTAATAGCGGCAACATTCCCGCTTTAATAAAATCCACTTCCCAAATATTCAATTGATGAATAAATGGTAAGTGGGGGGACTATCTGTATTGGGAAAATCGAGTTTACATATTAAAGTGATTGGAAGATGACGTGTCATGACACGAAAGCTGGTCAAAGAGTGATGATTGGCAAAGAGGCACGAGTTGCAATAGATACGAGCAGAAGGTACAAATAGAGGCACGAGCAGTTATTCAAAAGACTCAACGCTCATACCTATTTATACTCAAAAGTCAAGAGAATGAATCTGACAGCATAAGAGACTACAGATACAGTATTTAATAAGCAGTAAATACTAAAAACGTTATAGAATCTGTATTAAATTACAATATTTATGTAACGTAGCATTTAATGCCCTAATTAAACAAAGGCAAAACGTATATCTTTAAGATAGCTATAAAAAGGAGAGAATGGATCATTTGTAAGGACACGAAAGATCATCTGAATATACTGGTTTACTTTGTTTTATTCCGTCTATCTTATTGTTAGCAAAATCACTTTCCTTTATTTAGTTTTGATTATCAGTAACTCGTGTTCTTCTAAATTAAAGCTTTGACTGAAATATCCACTTTTTGGTTAAACAATCTGAGCGAGCGCAATGAGAGTTGCGTGGCGTTTCTCCCACTCGGGGGAAACTAAATAGTCACCCAGCTGCTCTTTGGCAATGAGAGCAATAGTCTTTCCACCAAATGCAACAGAAAACTGGTTTAAACATGTCATACCAAACTAGTAATTGTTTGTTTCCCTTGCATGCTCATGCTCCATCTCTGCACTATGCCAATCAGGGTCATCCTTAATATCTAGTAATAACTTCAATAATATTGCAAAGCATTTGCTAGTAAAGGAGGCCGGAGGGCAACTTCCTCATCATGTCGGGGGCCCTTTCTCTTGCCTCAACCAAAGTTATCAAAAAATTCAACTGCCAAGTGCCTCGTCACCTCTTCCAATTTCTCATCTCTGCTATCTCCAATATTGAACCCACAACAACTAGTTGCCGCCTAAAGAAGTTAAGCTCATTCTGCGCCAGCTCTATGAAAAGATCCAACACGTCTAGTGCTACAACGGCCTTCTCCTTACCATGGGTCAATGCATCTGTCAACGTGCTCATCATACCTGGCAATAGATCTTAAAATCGCTCCTTTTCATTTGAACTCGATACGCTCTGAATGAAGCAGATCACAGTGGTCGTAGCCAGAGGCGGACCCAGGATTTGAGCATGACGGGGGCACCGTTATATACTAATGACTCGCGATAAAATTTGGCGTACAACTCTTTGAGAACTTAATGATTATGATGACCTATTATTCAAGTATAAACGGGAAAAGAAGTTCTAAAGAAAAAAACACCGAATAGAGAGAAATTTCTTCGCAAAATGGATGTTATTGGAAAAGAAGGTATTTGATTAAGCATGTTTCACACTTTAAATTTCTAGTTTATTAATAAAAAGGGGGACGGTGATCAAAATGGCGTTCCAACTTTAAATTATCAAAACTTACTCAAGAAATCAAGATTAAAGGTATGTTAATAGTTAAAGAATCGAAGAAGAGTCTCAAACTCTTAGTTGCCATTATTGAGTCGGAGTCAGAGTAATTGTTGAAGAAGGTTGTGGCAGAAGAATATTTTTCTATTTATGGAGCGATAAGTTGCAATTTGAGGCTTTTAATTTTAAATGAGGGATTTGAAAAAGAAAAATTAATGAAGTTGATTGTTATGTGTTTGTATTAAACTATAATTGAATTAAAAAATATATGAAAAATAAAGCAATTAAGAAAAATTAGAAAGGAGGAGGATAGGCAGAAGGTTGGAACCGAACCCACGACATTCAGCAAAAAGAGAACCTGTGCGCCCAAGCCAACCACTACGCCAGTCAGTACTTTAGTGTTTTGGGGCACAAGTAAAATATTTAAGGGTTCCATCTGCATATGTACATATATATACATAAATATACAGAATATTTATCGAGGCTAACGGGTCCCGTGACCCCTCAACTCACAATGTGGTCCACCTCTGGTCGTAGCCGCCATCCTCACATCTAAATCGAGGCCGGTATCATCATTCAGTGCATTAAGGAGTTGTGGTTGCATATATTTTGAGCAAACAAGTGTTATTCTGTCAGCTATTAGCCCATATATCAAGAAAGCTGACACTTTTAACTTGTTTGAACCGCAAGTGATGCAGCACATAAGGAATGGCATTAACTCAGGCCAGTTGTTTTCTGGAACAAGTGAAACAGCTAGATCCAAAATGGTGTCACGGAGCTCTTGGATGATAAATTCTGATTCTGATTCTTCTTGCTCGATATAATCAATGAGAAAACACTTTATGGTGGATTGAGTGGAGACACTTAGATTATTCCACATCAGCAAGCAACTTGTGAAGGAGTTCAGCACAAACTTCACGGAAAGCAACGTAATGAGAAGAGCCAAGAAAGTCAGTTAGCTTAAGAGCAAAGGAGTTTGGATCCTTTTGCTTTAACAAAGTGAACATTGACTTAGCCTCCAAATATTTTCCTTGGCCCTCGACATATGATCCAAAATAAAGGTTTCAAATGGCTCTAAGTCAGGCCCCAGAATCGCCTCCATCTGGAACTGACCCAACTCGCTATCCATAAATTCTTACAGTATTGAGAAAGAAAGAGAGAGGACTTTAATTTTTGGTGTTACTGAGAATGAGTTTTGTCTTACAATATGATCAACCCAAACACGCTGGTTTAAATGGTTGGGGGGCAATATAATATTTGGACCTAATTAATAAATCTTGAGTCTTAGGAAAAGTCATTCTAAATTGACACCCAAAGCAAATTGTTATTTATTTATTTATTTGTAATGGAAGTGAAGTCTAGTAGTTTTTATTAAAAGAAAAAAAAAGGAACAGGCTTCACATGGTCGACCAAACATAAATGATTGAAATAAACAATTCAGGCTAAGGTTTCAATTCGATCGTAACATGTTAGGATGGAGATTATAGTATCACTACGGGAGAGAGTTGTTCGCCCTATAATACGGATCACTGCATACTGCAGTTATTTATTACTAGAGAAAGTCAATATGAAAACACCAAATCACATAGTATATTATATACTTAGGGGTCATTTGGTTTGAATACGGGATAAGTTATGCCGGGATTAGTTATGTTGGAACTAGTTATCCTGATATTATTTTTTATCCACTATTGGTATGTTGTATTAAAAATGACGATTGCATAATTTCTAAGAAGAAGGTATAAGTTATCCCGTCACTAATTATTCCACCCCTACAAGGTATAGTTTATCCCGGTACTAATTTTAATTTCGGGATAACTTATACCGGGTTTGCTAACCAAATATAGTATTAAGGTGATGTTAAATTTTTATATCAGCATTATATCTACTTATACCTCATACCAAACGAGAGTTCAGAACCCAATTGTGATCTTTTTGGACAAGTGTGATATATATATATATAAAAAAGTGATCATTCTATATATAACGCTATTTTATACCGCGCTATGCTTTAACGGTATTTTGACATATGTTAACGCGCTATACTTTTTGTTCATTTCATTATCCTTTTCAATCTGACAGTAGTTGTACGGCTTGCATGTGAGCCGGTGATGGGTCCCGAAGTTGAATTAAATAGTGCAAATTTATTTGGGAAATAAATACTAAGTAGTTAATTAATTTGGCCTAATGAGAAGGATTAACATCGTAATGACAACGTGTAGACGCCTTTGTGATTGGTTAAAAGAGGGGAGTCCGGAACCAAAATGTAGTTTTTTTTTACTCAAACTACACAAATAGGTGGTTAAAAAAAAGTACATTTTTATATATAGCGCCACAATACCTGGCGCAATACTGTAAAAGCTGACATGGCCAGGTATAGCGCCACAATACCTGACGCTATACATAGCGCATTAATGTATAGCGCCAGGTATTGTGGCGCTATACATAGATTTTTTATACCCCTCCGTCTTCTTCTCCGATTCCATCCATCCCCCATTTTTTTAAAACTCTTCCCCACTTCTTGGTCCCCCCCGATTCTGCCATTTTCTTTAAAAAAAAAAAAAAATTGGGTCCCCCCGACAATAAAACTCGAAGAAAAAGGGTCCCACATTCGAGTAGAGTTTCGTGCTATTGTTGATTCACAATTCCGGAGTCAAAATTTCAATTTTTGCTTTGCCAAAATTCTAAATCGAGGTATTTCGATTTATTTTAAGTTGAAACATTTATAATAATGTATATTATTTGATTTGTATGTGTTCTATTTCGGTTTGTGTTTTTTTTCGAAACTAGCATGTTAAATTTATCCGAATTTAATATTAGTGTTTTCTAATAAAATATAAATTAGTAAAATAAATTTGTCTGTTAATATCCTGATTTATATATATGTTTTTTTATTCCGTTTTGTATTTTATTTGCAATTAAATTTATTTGTTGTTTATGCTTAGTTTAGATTATTTTTTAACGTAGTAAAATCCAGACCTTTTTAGCGTAGTAAAGCGTAGACCCTTATAGCGTAGTAAAATTTAGAGCCTTGTAGCGTTGTAATGTGTAGTATTTTAGCTTAGAATTCTTTTTGTTTAAGTATCTTATACTGGTATTTGAAAATGCAAACTTTGTACAATTAAGTTAATAATTGTATCAACACACATAATTAGTAATTTGTACAATTAAGTTATTAAAAAATATGAATTTAAATTATAATAAAAACACATTATATATATATATATATATATATATATATATATATATATATATATATATATATATATATTTGTACAATTAAGTTATTAAAAAATAATAATTTAAATTATAATAAAAACACATAATATATATATATATATATATATATATATATATATATATATATAATTTGTACAATTAAGTTATTAAAAATAATAATTTAAATTATAATAAACACACACACACACACACACACACACACACATATATATATATATATATATATATATATATATATATATATATATATATATAATTTGTACAATTAAGTTATTAAAAAATAATAATTTAAATTATAATAAACACACACGCACGCGCACGCGCGCACACACACACACACACATATATATATATATATAATTTGTACAATTAAGTTATTAAAAAATATGAATTTAAATTATAATAAAAAACACATAATGATTAATGATAGTTTAATGATAGTTTACAGTTGACGACATGGACGCGACTATACATCCCGGCCCTCGGACGTTGGATCTATTAGCCCTACAGCCCCAGCATAGATCCGAGTATATATGGGACAGACAGTTGCTTACGCAGACTTTCCGGGCTAGGAGAGTGGATCTATTGTGGGAGTTTTTGTGTCCTCCCCGCATTCTACATCCCCGCGTGGTCCATTACCTGGAGGAAATGGGATTATATAGGATTATTAGGATTAGCCGGATACAACTCGACTATGCTTTGATCACGTCCTTGATTGAGCGCTGGCGACCGGAGACGCACACTTTCCATTTGCCAATCGGCGAGGCCACCACCACACTGCAGGACGCTGAGATTTTATATGGCCTGTCCGCTGATGGCTTGCCAGTTTTACTGCTGCGACCATGAGATATTATTCGCGGCAGGCATATTGGGATATGCTCACGGGTTTCATGCCGGAGGATGAGGAGGTAGCGTCTGGGTCCAGTCGTATACAGTTGGTCCCCATTAGAGACCACCTGGTGCAGATCCACCATACTATCACCGACGAGTAAGCGGAGGTGGATGTACAGCGATATACGAGGCTGCTGTTGCTCCTTCTATTTGGGGGGGTCTTGTTCCCGAATACTTCGGGGAACCTAGTGAGCCTCCGTTTTTTGCATAATATTGCCCGGTTCGAGGATACAGCCATCTACAGCTGGGGTGGTGCTGCCGTCTCATACCTGTACAGGCAGATGTGTCGGGCTTGCATCGGCACACAGAGAGACATTTGTGGCTTTCTGCCGCTTCTACAGGTGACAATATATTCAAATAATATGTCCATTAGTTACAATTCTACTTAGTTATAGTTAATCTTATAATTTACGTCAACTTTGTATGTTAGGTTTGGGCCTGGGAGCGATTTCTGCAGTTTCAGCCACCTCTACCATAGTTACCGGCTAATGTAGAAATTCTGCAACTCCCTCTAGCCTGTAGGTGGGTTATGCGTCGTACTCTTGCACGAAAGTATGATTCCCATCATAATCTCCCCCTCTGCAGGGATGTGTTGGATCTGCTGGATGACGCACAGGTGAATATCTAACTAAACTTACCTGTTATAGATTAACTTAGTGCTGCGCATACTAACTTTTTGTGTTCTTATTTGATAGTTCATCTGGACGTCGTATAGCGATGAGGTGATAGATACTTGCCAGCGTATTGCACGTTCGGCCGACATATTTGGAGGGCTTCTGTCCCGCTCATATGCCTCGATATTGTCGAGCATCATGCCTCCTAGCGGGTATTTCGCCAGTTTGGCCTGCTGCAGCCTATACCGACTCCGCCTGCATGGCATGCTTTACATTATGAGAGGGATGATCGGTCCAGGGCGGACGACACATTTATGTCATGGCTTAACGAGCAGCTGGGTACTTGGGACAGGCGAGGGGACTTGACCCCACCTCCGCAGCACTTTTCTATTCAACGTTATATTGCATGGTACCGCACTGTTTCCCGACTTTTTATCGGGAACCCGGTTCATTAGGCACACGGTCGGTACGTTCCATAGCCGGGAGACACGAGGCCCTGGTATGTTTTCTGTTATTATTAATTATATACCTGTAATTTAATGTCAAATATGTAGTTTATATTTTTTACTTTGTGCAGGCGATTGGATTGCATACCGTCTATAATATGGGGCAGCAGATGCAGAGTTATGTCCACGATCATGTGGCCATGCAGGAGTATAGTCGTCAATTCATGGATGTGGCTTGCCAGACACGCAGCGAGCCCGATCGGATCAGCGTTTGGCACATGAGGATGATTATATGGATCCAACACATTACCATCGAGGTCGTGGCATCCCACGAGCTGGTGGTGCCCGACGTGCAGGTGGTGCCGGACGCCGCCGGTGATAAGTTTAAATCAATGAAAACTCTTTCATCCAGAACCTGTCCGGCAAAAACTGCTCCAAAATAATCACCCGATGACTGAGGGTTATCTCTGCTACGCACAACCTCGTTTTTGGGAACGTCTTCGACCTTCACGTACATCTCCAACATTGTGATTACAAGAAATTTCCGACATTCGTCCGGAGTCCTCAAAAAATCACTCAAAGTTTCATCATCGTCGATGTTAAACTCCGAGTAAAAAACAACCCCTTGCGGAGTGACGGAATACAGATATCTTCCGGTTACTTTAACTATAACCGAATGTTTCCTCACACTCAGTTTTTTGCATAATAACGATATCAATTTATCGTACTCTATTGTAAGTGGCAATTTAATATGACATTGAACAGGTAAACTGTAGCCCACAGAATTATTCTCCATCACAACCTCACCCCCCCAATATAATGAAACTCTTATTCTACGCTCTTCAGACATAATGAAAAACTGTTGGAGAATTTAAGAACAATAAACGTTTCAACAAGAGTTAACAAATTTTTTTGGATGAATTTCTATACAATCCTAACCTTTTTATATAGGAAATGGCTAGCCGGATTTTTTTTTATATGTACAGCGCCAAAAACGTTGGCACTATACGCTTTTGAATTATTGAAGTTCGAAATTATTGGAGGGGCCAGGAAAATCTATTATAGCGCCACAATACCTGGCGCTATATATTAACAGTAACGGAACCGTTAATGTATAGCGCCAGGTATTGTGGCGCTATACCTGGCCATGTCAGCTTTTACAGTATAGCGCCACAATACCTGGCGCTATACATTAACGGTTCCGTTACTGTTAATGTATAGCGCCAGGTATTGTGGCGCTATATATAAAAATGTACCTTTTTTTTACCACCTATTTGTGTATTTTGAGTAAAAAAAAACACATTTTGGTTCCAGACTATAAAGAGGGGGGTGGATGATGACAATTGTTTCCCATCCACTCCCATGTGGAACTTCATGCTTTGCATAATTGCATGTAAGCAAAGTAGCAAACTCAGGAAATTGGGTCCATGTACTTTGCCTTTTCTATTTTTGACAATATAATATTTTTGTATCTTCTATAAATTATATAATTACTATACAATTAAATTAACTATGTGGTGTTTATTTAAATAAAAACTGACCGTTGTATCAATTTTTTTAGCCAAATGTCAATAGATAAGAAAAATATTCGGGAGACTAGTCTAATATAGCATTAGGTTAAAAGAATTTACTCGTTTTACAAACGTCACTAGGCCATTTAAAAGTTGAGTTTAAGCGGGCGTTTGGACATAAAAATTATAATTTTAAAAAATAATATTTTGACTTAAGTCAAAAAATAATATTTAAATATGCATTTTACTTGAAAAAATATTTGTGGACAAATAGGGCCTAAAGAATTTTTGTAGCAAAGTTGATTAGCTACCTCAATTTTCGTTTTATTTATGAGGGTTCGATTGTTCATCTTGTTATCCCCTCCCTTATTTCTCCTTCCAGAAAAAAAAATAAGTTTAAGAACTTTACTAGGGTGATTGAAATTGTGGCATCATTCAAATGTAAAATTAAACTTAAGTCCTTTTGCATTTATTTATTTTTTATTATTTAGATTTTTCTTCCTTCAATAAATCAATAAAATGAGAGATAAATTGTTTTCTCTTAAAAGTCAGCTGTAGCTAAATTTGTTGATGCTAAACATAAATTAGTAGTCCTGGAAAATAGTGACGCTTTGAAAGGGTAGATATACAATTGAAAAGAGATATGTATAGCGCAGTATTTTAAAGCGTTATGCGTGAAAATACAAACAAATCATATAACGCGGTATAAAAGCGCGTTATATATAGAATGATCACTCTTTTTTTTTACACATATTTATGTCACACTTGTCTAGAAAGACTACAATTGAATTCCGGAACCAAAATGTTGTCTTTTTGGACAAAAGTAACAGTAATAAGTGTAAAAAAAAAAGTTACCATTCTATATATAGCGCGGTTTAAAACCGCATGAATTAACTGCGTTATATATATATCGCATGAAATCACTACACTATACACGAAATCATTGGGTGGCTCAATGGTTGAAAGTCAGTTATGAAGAATGTTTTGTCCTTGAGGTACAAGGTTCAAACCCCTATACCAACATTCTTGTATTTTCCTATTCCTTTTTCATTATTTGTTTCTTTTCATTATTTGATTTAAGTGTTTAGATATAAATACTTTAATAGAGAAGTCTTTTATTATTTCTTTAAAAAGTCAACCAATACTTTTAATAGTTGTTATTTTCTGTTATACGTAAAACAAAATTATTTTTTCCCTTTTATTTTCAAATTAGAATTATAAACTTTATTTTATAGTTAAAATTTCCATAAAAAAAATTATGTATATAGCTTAATTGAACCTTTATATAATGCATTGCATCCGCCTCTGATTGGATGGATGGTCTCCGACGCAATATTTCTTACTGTTTTTGGAACTGATGAGAAGGGTTGTTTTGTGGGGGAGAGAGAGGCCATGGAGCAGAGAATAGAAAGAAACAAATTGCAGGATATATTCCGATCACGGTCGACTCCGATCAATCGGATGAGACTATGGGAAATTATCCGAATATGTTCTAAACTTTGAAAATGAGAGAGAAATTAATGGTGAATGGAAAGATAACACGTCATTTTTTCTTCTGATGTGTCTAAATATCATTGGTTACGTTTTTAAGTGAAGTGCGTGAATCTGACATGTTTAAGTGTTTGGGCTGATACTAAAATGTGCGTTCAATATTCATCAAGTGTCAATTGGAACAAGGTTTAGTACAAGCGTCTAAATAAAAAAGTGGGACAAGTGTAAGGGGTTATCCACTATTCAGCCTTATTAAAACTCAATCCTTTGGCTTCAAAATTTCCAATGTGATAACACTTCAATCTTAATGCCGGACATACGGATTTTTTACGATCTCTATCTTAATATCAAACGAATAAAACTTAATGCTTAGATATGTAAAATTTTCAATAGAGTTTTGATCTTCATCTTTCTAACTCTCTTTATGTCTGTTTAATAAAATTGTTTGGATGTAACTAAATTAATGTACATAGCATTATAAATATACATAAATCATTTCTAAATCTTACTTGAATGTGAGTAATTTGTGGAGTAGTATATAATAAGTCATTCATTTAACAAAGATAATTCATGACATTGGCCATGTATTTTTGAATGAATTTAATAAGGTACATAGCTAGTAGAATCCGATAAACTAATTATTTTCTTGCTACATACACAAATTATTATGTCATGAATGTTATATTTTTTGAACTTTATAAGCAAGATACAGATATTTAACTTTTTAAAAGTTTCATATATATTGCTAGATAATTAATAGAATGACGTGTGAAATCTTTTTGAAGTTATTCACTGTATTGGTCAAAATCTGACCGCTACGACCAGGTTGTCCGACACCCAGCTTCAGTAATCGGGCAGTGAAAGTTAATAGAGCCCACTCAATTTCTCCTCTGTGCCAATCGACAAATCGAAAGGAGTAACGCCTAAAAATCACGACCAGAACATATTAGTGACCTCGAAGAATACATGTAACTTTACTTTCTCATCGATTGATGAAAAAGACAAAGTTGAATCTTAATAAGATCAATCATGCCTCTTTCGTCTCATATGCAATCATTATCACTAACGTTTCAATCCAGAATTAATTATATTTGGCTAAGATTTACCCTTTCATCTTTGATTGATTTGTTTAAAAAGATTTTAACATCTTTTGAGTCAAACAATTTGGTGCCGTCTGTGAGGATTTCTTAGTAAAAATTTCCTAGCTTCTCCCAAATCGAAACCAAGAAGTGCAATCACTCACCAAAAGGAGCGCGGAGGAAAAACCCAACCCATGCGAGACTCAAAAGCAGTGGAAGAGGAAGAAGAGCCAAGCAAGATCACCGGCTCGAAAATCTTCGTCCCATCAACCATCGATATACTAAACAAAGCAAGCAATGTTACCAACCTGTATTCCCCCACTGGATCACTGGGCGGGAGCGAAGGAAATCTCATCCTCACCTCCCACTTTTTGTCCGAGCAAGCACATAAGACCCACATGGACAAGCGTACACTGGAACATCTCAACCGAAGAACGAAAATTGCTTCAACACAGCTGAAATGCCTCCTACTGGCAACATCCCTGAGCTGGACTGCAGGAGTCAGACAAAAAAAACATGGGGCGTATACAGCACGAACCTAAACGAAACATCAACACCCTGCATTCACCAGCGTTGTACCACCCGGTGCAAGCAATGCCAAAGGGACTAGGACTCCCGTGAAAGATGACTGACTCTCAGAAACCGGGACTGACGACGGGTTGTTATTTCGATAAGCTCGAAATAATACCATTTAAGGCTAAGAGCCTTTGCCAAATGAAAGGAAGAGTTTGACCTCGCTCGAACGACGACGGGTTGTTATTTTGATAAGTTCGAAATAACACCATTTAAGGCTAAGGGCCTTCGCCAAATGAAAAGAAGAGTTCGACCTTGCTCGAACAACGACGGGTTGTTATTTCGATAAGTTCGACATAACACCCTTTAAGGCTAAGAGCCTTCGCCAAAAGAGAAGAAGAGTTTGACCTCGATCGAACGACGACAGGCTATTATTTCGATAAGTTCGAAATAACACCCTTTAAGGCTAAGAGTCTTCGCCAAAGAAAAGAAGAGTTCGACCTCGCTCGAACGACGACGGGTTGTTATTTTGATAAGCTCGAAATAACACCCTTCAAGGCTAAGAGCCTTCGCCAAAAGAAAAGAAGAGTTCGACCTCGCTCGAATGACGACGGGCTATTATTTCGATAAGTTCGAAATAACACCCTTTAAGGCTAAGAGCCTTTGCATAAACTCTTATATATGTCCCGTTAGGCTTCAGCATAAACCTAGAGCTCATGCGTTTGGCGAGGAACGACAGCAGAAGGTGACTCAACCTGAGCTCGTAATCGTTCATTTTCCGCCTCCAGGGCCACGACCCGATCTCCCAGAACCGATGCCTCATGATCAATCATGCCAATGCGGTCCTCGAGCCTCGCCTCTCTCAGGGTAGTTGTCGCTCTCTCCGACTCCTGTTCAGATTGGAGTACGTGAATGGTGTTCCCCAGAGCCGTCGCCCTCGCCAACGCCTCAGACCAGGCTCTCAATGTTCTACAAGCCAACGACTTTGCTCTCCATCGCGGTCAGTTTTCTCATCCACTCCATGCTCAACGCCTCGACCTTGACCAAGTTCTGGTCCATCTCCTACTGCATCGACCTCAACCTACCCTGTAAATGCTCGCACTCCGCCGCGACCCCTAACCAACTCGAGCTCCTCGTCCTTAATGCGAAGTTGCTCCTCGAGCTCGCTCTTGCTGCGGATGGTCTGCACCAATTCCTGATCCTTTTTCTCCAACTCCTCACCAAGAGCCTGATTACGGGGATTCGTCCTCAGCCTCTCGTGCATCTCGCGACATCTGTCACGGTAACAACGGTATTTCTCCAACATCTTCAAGAAAACCTTTGCTCGGATGTTTGCCCTGCAAATGATTTCCACTTCCACCATGTATGTCTGGAAAACAGAAAGACGGGGTTATATTAGTACTTTCAAAAAGGGCGAAAGCATAAAGCAAAAACAAAATGTAACGTACCCTCAAGCCCATGACGGAAACCTCATCCCGCAATTCAGCATCGGGAACATCCCGAAGGGACTCGTTCTCAGCTTCGGAGCACAACAGGCTGAACTGTGGTACCAGATCTTCCCCCTTTACCAAGAGATTAACGCTGGAAGGGATCTGGAGGATACGGGCCAAGCCCCTCGCATTAACCACCGAATGAGTGAGACCCTCCTCAAACATCCTAACGTCGTTGGGGTCCAGGTCCGACTCAGACTCATAGTCATCAACCACCACACTTTTTCCCCTTTTTGCTACTGAAGAGGAAGCACAACCCGCTGCAGAAGATGAGGGCACGTCCGAAGTCACAACAACGGCCCCAGAGGTCTGGTTCTCTACCGCGACAATGTGTTAACCATCAACAACGGCAGGGACTTTTGATTGAGCCAAGACAGCGGCAGGAGTTTCTGATTGCTGATTGCGGGTACCGACAACTCCAATGTTATGTTCCTCCCCATTGGGGGGAGCGGCAATAACACCCTCTCCGGAGCCCGTTGGGGGAGAGTCGTCTAGATGAATTATTGTTGGGGGCGCCGTCTCAAACTCTACTCTCCATCTCTTCGAAGGCCCCTCTTCCTCTCCAGTAGATGGTGACTCGTCCGTTGGGCGAACAACATTGGTCGGGACTTCGTCCTGGGAAGCGACCCTCGCTGGAGTAACCAAGGACACAGATTCAACTGAAGCAGCCCTCGATGAAGGTCGTACAGTGGATACTGCGATAGGGCAAGCAGATGCGGCCGGCTGGCGAAAGGCTAGCTGAGGTGACCTTACTCTCCGGACCCTCCCTAGCAACGACAAACGATACATAAGAGGCTAAACAAAAAAGGAGAAGAAGAGAGAACAACAAATAAAAACGTCATCTCACCTGTAAGGGGCCTGCGTCCAAACCTCTCATGAAAGGTCGACCTTGTGCGAACTCCCACTGTGTAGGGAAGAATGGCCTCCGCCCATTCACGAATCCCTTCGACAGGCGGCAGGGGCAATCTCTCAGCTACAAAGACGAGACAGTTTAGTACTCACAGAAAACGGTTGAACATTTCACTGACTAAAGATACAAACTTACGTGCGAAGATCCATCTCTCAGGGAATCCCATTGGGTTCGCCAATGTGTTCGGTCTGCACATAAAAGTAATTCTCATAGAAACAACGGTTGGTCCTGTCGTCCATATTCACCACTAGACTCCTCGACCCCTAAGGACGCATGTGAATCATCGAACCACGAATTAGTTAAGGAGCAAAAATGCTGAGTGTATGGCCTAAAGTGACCTCACGACCGGCAAGTTCCGCATATTTGAGCAGCATAAGGAATAACTTTTACAAATTAGGCGAAAGCTGGGCGGTGTGCACGTCGTGGAAACGACAAAAATCCACCACCAACATGGGAAGATGGAGTGTGTACCATACAATAAAGGGGTAGGCGTAGAACACGCAGTACCCGGGACGGTCGAAGTAAACTATGTAGTCTCTCTCCACCGACCGCATATCAACGTAATTGGGAATTCCCTACCTTTCTTTCAACTCTACGATCCCCCTTTCCCTCATAACGCGGGGGATAGGTTCCGGCTCCGCTCCGCCGCCAAAATTGAAGTTAGCCGCCTCTCTCCCTGAGCGAGGCAAGATCTCAACCACTGAGGGAATTTCCTCATCCTCCGCTGTATCCGCCCCCAGGTGGCCTAAATAGAGCTCTCCGGCACCGGATTAGCGACATGCAGATTGTCGCGAGAAGATTCACCAGTCATTTTTTAGCAAAAAACGCGCCAAAGAAGTAATGAGAAGAAGAGACGAAAGATTTCAATGGACAAGAAGGTAAGTAGAAATTCGAGGTACCAGAAAAAGCTATATCTGAAGAACTCTCTCAAGAAAAAATGAAGTTAATCAATCAAGTGACAAGTTTCCTCTATTTATAAGGGATATAAATTCCCCAAGCACGAAAACCAAGAGTCGCCATTCGAATATGATAAGGAATAAAACGTTTTAGTCTCCCAGAAACATGTAATAACAGTGATAACCACAAACCAATGCTTCAGAGCCAACCGACATTTCGATTCCGAAACCGCCGCAACGGTCCACGAGGATCAAAAAGACACCACCACTCCGCTAAAAACCCATAAAATACGACTAAGGAATGGAAAGTCGTAGGCCTGATTTCTCTCGACTTCGTAACGAACATGATCCGTCTGCCAAAGTTCGACATGGGATGACCCCGACAGACGGAGGGACTAACTGTATTGGTCAAATCTGACCACCACGACCAGGTTGCCCGACACCCAGCTTCAGTAATCGGGCAGTGAAAGTCAATAGAGCCCACTCCATTTCTCCTCTCTGCCAATCGACGAATCGAAAGGAGTAACGCCTAAAATCACGACCAAGACATATTACTGACAAGAAAGCATCAAATCGAAAAAAGGGTAAAAGGGCCTCGACTATATATAACCAAAGAAAGCTCTCAAATGGGGGGGGGGGTCTCCATTTTTGTTGGAAAAAAGAGGAAAACTAAAAACTCCTTTCTTGTATCTTAGAAAACGGGGAAATGACCTCGAAGAATACATGTAACTTTACTTTCTCATCGATTGATGAAAAAGACAAAGTTGAATCTTAATAAGATCAATCATGCCTCTTTCGTCTCATATGCAATCATTATCACTAACATTTCAATCCGGAATTAATTATATTTGGTTAAGATTTACCCCTTCATATTTGATTGATTTGTTCAAAAAAAATTTAACATCTTTTGAGTCAAACATTCACTGTCATAAAACAATCAATTCTAAATATTTGCAAAGACTCGTGAAACCCAAAATGCGAAGGCGCCTAGAAATCTCATTAAAAATCATCCATCTAAAATGTGAAAGAAGAAGACAAATAAGGTATCAATTCATATATCTGTAATAAATATATTATATTATGGATGTTCATTTAGTACTCCGTTGTAAATAAGCTTCCTGAAGAAACTTATCCATATGGGAATCCGTCGTAAATATGTTTATCTATTTAGTACTCTATTGGAAATAAGCTTCCTAAAGAAGCTTATCACTTCGGTATTCGGTTATGGATAAACATTATTTCCAGTAGAAGATTACCCATACCGGGTACAATGAGTTTATCCTTTCAGTACTCTGTTATGTATAATTATTACCCCTAGTAGAAGATTATCTATACTGGGTACAATGAGCTTATCTATTCAGTACTCCGTTATGGATAAACATTGCTCTCGGTAGAAGATTATACATATCTGGTATAGTAGCAACTTACACAACAGCTTGTAGTAGCAGCTTGCAGTAGCAACTTACACAGCAGCTTCCTTTCTTCTATAAATAGAAGAGATTTCAGTTCATTATGTACATCAGTTTGAATTCGAATAATATATCGGTTTCTATCTATACTTGTGTTTACTTTACAATTTTTATTTTATAATACGTTATCAACACGAGATTCTGCCATCTCGAGCAAATACTTTGAAAGTATTAGAGGTACGAACTTTCTTTTCCTAAATAATGTCAAATCTTTCTAAACTTGAATTCGTAGCCCTGGATATATCAGGCAAAAGTTACATGTCTTGGGTGCTTGATGCTGAAATTCATCTTGATGCGATGGGTCTAGCAGACATCATCAAAAATTAAAACCAGGCATCAAACCAAGACCGTGCCAAAGCAATGATATTCCTATGCCATCACCTTGATGAGGGCCTGAAAATGGAGTATCTTACTATTAAAGATCCAGTCATACTGTGGAATAATTTGAAAGATAGATATGACCACCTGAAGATGGTCGTTCTTCCACAGGCACGATATGATTGGACTCATCTAAGGCTACAAGATTTTAAATCTATCAGTGAGTATAATTCTGCTATGTTCAGAATTATTTCCCAATTGAAATTATGTGGTGATAATATTACTGATCATGATATGTTGGAGAAAACTTTCACCATTTTTCATGCCTCGAATATGCTCCTGCAGCAGCAATATCGAGAGATGGGATTTAAAAAGTATTCTGAACTTATCTCACATCTTCTTATAGCCGAGCAACATAATGGGCTATTAATGAAAAATCATGAAAGCCGACCTACTGGTTCTTGTCCATTCCCTGAAGTGAATGAGACGAACTTCCACCAGGCTAAACGTGGAAAAGGTCGTGGCCCCAGTCGTGGTCATGGTCGTGGTCGGGAAAGAAACTCTAATCATGGTAATAATAATGCACCAAAGAAGCCTCCTCACCACCAGCAGTGGAAAATGAAGGAACAAAAGCATGAAGCAGTGCAAGCACCAAATGCAGAAATGCGTGCTATAGATGTGGAGGAAAATGGCACTGGTCACGTACCTATCGTACGCCAAGCACCTGGTTGAGCTTTATCAAGCCTCCCTGAAGAAGACAGAGAAAAATGCTGAAGCAAATTTTATTTCTGAATATAATTTAAACTTCATGCATTTGGTTGTAGCTGATTACTTTGCACTCCCAGAAAGAGAAACAAGTCATGTAATCGGTAGTGAATCTGTAAAAATATAAATATTTTAATTTTTGTTGTTTGTAATAGATAGTATGGTTATGTAATTATTGTACATAAATAAAAGTTATGCTTTGATAATAATGTTTACTATAATATATTTTATTTATGTCATTTTGCAGAATATGGATAATCCTCAAATTATGTTTGGATCAAAGACAAATCATGAAGATATTTGTGTTATTGATAGTGGAACAACTCATGCCATATTCAAGGATCATAAATACTTTTCTTATTTGCATAAGGAAAAGGCAAATGTTCAACAATTTCTGGTAATATAAGTTTGATTGAAGGCTCTAGAAGAGCCATTATATTTCTGTCTAAGGGAACAAAACTTATTATAGACAATGCATTGTTCTCCTCCAAATCCCGAAGAAACTTGTTGAGTTTTATAGATATCTGCCGAAATGGGTATCATGTTGAGACAATAGATGAAATAAACAGGGAATATCTTTGTATTACAAAGAATATTTCTGGCCAGAAATGCATTGTAGAAAAGTTACCAACTTTATCTTCTGGCTTATACTATTCAAAAATTAGTACAGTTGAAGCACACTCTATCGTAAACCAGAAGTTTACGGATTCAAATACTTTTGTGCTTTGGCATGGCCGTTTGGGCCATCCTGGATCAATAATGATGAGACGAATTACTGAAAATTCGAGTGGGCATCCATTAAAGAACCTGAAGATTCTTACAAATGACGAATTTTCTTGTGATGCTTGTTATCAAGGAAAAATGATCACTAGACCATCACCAATGAAGGTTGATATTGAATCCCCTGCCTTTTTAGAGCGTATACATGGGGATATATGTGGACCTATTCACCCACCAAGTGGGTCGTTTAGATATTTTATAGTCCTAATAGATGCATCTTCAAGATGGTCTCATGTGTGCCTACTATCATCTCGCAACCTGGAGTTTGTAAAGCTATTAGCCCAAATAATTCGATTAATGGCATAATTCACAGATTATCCTATAAAGGCTATTCGCCTTGATAATGCTAGAAAATTCTCATCTCAAGCTTTTGATGATTATTGTCTATCAGTTGGGATAAAAGTTGAACATCTTGTAGCTTATGTTCATACTCAAAATGGCCTTCCAGAATCATTTATTAAACGCCTGCAATTGATAGCAAGACCGCTACTTATGAAAACAACATTGCCTACTACTGTTTGGGGCCATGCTATCTTGCATGAAACATCACTTATCCGTCTCATACTGATACACTATAATAAATATTCTCCATCACATTTAGTTTTTGATAATGAACCAAATATTGCCCATCTACGAATTTTCGGATGTGCTGTATATGTGCCAGTAGCACCACCACAGTGCAGTAAGAAGGGAACATAGAGAAGGATAAGAATATATGTTGGGTTTGAATCACCCTCTACTATTCGCTATCTTGAACTATTGATAGGAGATTTATTTACTGCTCGATTTGCAGATTGTCGATTTGATGAAACAAATTTCCCACAATTAAGGGGAGAGAAAAAGGAAATCAAAATAGAAATTGCGTGGAAAGTTTCATCATTATCTCACATTGATCCCCGTACCCCTATATGTAATCAGGAGGTCCAGAAGATCATCCATTTACAGAATATAGCAAATCAAATGCCAGACGCATTTACTGATTTGAAAAGGATAACTATGTCACATATCCCAGCAGAGAATATGCCTATCCGAATTGATGTCCCAGTAGGACCATCTACTAGCATGAGAGCTAGTGAACCTAAAGTACGCCTGAAGCGTGGTAGGCTTTTGGGTTCTAAGGATCGAAATCCTCGAAAAAGAAAATTGACAAATGATCAAAACGATACAATAAAGGGATCTCCTGAAGAGACCCAAGATCTGATTAGTTCTGAGATTCCTGAAGAAATCAATAAACCCGAAGCTCATGTGAGTGAAGAGCTTTTAATAAATTCGACCGGTGATGGGATTAATTTAAATCGATCTGAAATAGTGGTGGATAATATTTTTGCATATAATGTTGCACTTAATATTATGCAAGATAGTGAAGATCTTGAACTTCGATCTGTCGAAGAATATCGACAAAGATCTGATTGGCCAAAATGGCAAGAGGTAATTCAATCGGAATTAAAGTCACTTGCTAAAAGAGAGGTCTTTGGACCAGTAGTCCAAACACCTGCTGGTATAAAACCAGTTGGTCATAAATGGATTTTTGTGCGAAAAAGGAATGATAAAAATGAAGTTAAAAGATACAAAGCTCGCCTTGTTGCACAAGGATTCTCACAACGACATGGAGTCGATTTTGATGAAACATATTCACCTGTTATAGATGCCTTAACATTTCGATATCTCATCAGTTTAGCACTGCATGAAAAGCTTGAAATACATCTAATGGATGTAGTTACAGCTTATTTGTACGATTCACTTGATAATGAAATTTATATGAAAATCCCTGAAGGATTTAAAATGCCTGAAGCGAATTTAAAATCTCAGGAAATTTATTCAATTAGATTACAAAGATCTTTGTACGGTTTAAAGCAATCTGGGGGCATGTGGTATAATCGCCTTAGTGAATATTTGCTGAAAGAAGGTTACATAAATGATGTTATTTGTCCATGTATTTTTATAAAGAAAATGGCATCAGAATTTGTTATACTTGCTGTTTATGTTGATGACATAAATCTTGTTGGAACTCCAGAAGAGATCCAAAAGGAAATTGAATATCTTAAGAAAGAATTTGAGATGAAAGATCTTGGAAAGACAAAACTTTGTCTTGATCTGCAAATTAAACATTTAGCAGACGAGATCTTTATCCATCAATCTGCCTATACAGAAAGGGTCTTAAAATGCTTTTACATAGACAAAGCGCACCCATTGAGTACACCAATGCTTGTTCGATCACTTGAAGTGAATAAAGATTTGTTCCGACCTCCAGAAGAGGACGAGGAACTCCTTGGTTCCGAAGTACCCTATCTCAGTGCAATTGGTGCACTAATGTATCTTGCTAATGCTACAAGGCCTGATATAGCATTTTCTGTTAATTTACTAGCAATATATAGTTCTTCTCATACACAGAGATATTGGGACGGGATTAAGCATATATTGCGATATTTAAATGGAACTCTTGATATGGGTTTATTTTATGCTAACAAAGATAGTGCAGATCTTGTTGGTTATGCAGATGCAGGCTATTTATCGGATCCACATAAAGCTCAATCTCAATCCAGGTACGTATTTATATATGGAGATACTGTCATATCATGGCGCTCCACAAAGCAATCTATTGTTGTTACTTCTTCAAATCACGCTGAGATAGTAGCTATTCATGAAACACGAAGGGAATGTGTATGGTTGAGATCAATAATTCATTTTATTTGAGAAAAATGTAGTTTGGAATGTGAGAAAAGACCCACAATTTTATACGAAGACAATGCTGCATGCATAGCCCAATTGAAGGGAGGATTTAAAAAAGGAAATAGAACGAAGCACATTACACCAAAATTATTCTACACACACGATCTTCAGAAAAGTACTGACATTGATGTGCAACAAATCCGTTCAAGTGATAATCCAGTAGATTTATTCACTAAATCTTTGCCAACTTCAACTTTTGAGAAGATGGTATATAAGATTGGAATGCGGAGACTCAAATATTTAAAATAAGATTTTCATCAGGGGGAGTAAAATACGCGATGCACTCTTTTTTCCTTACTAAGGTTTTATTCTCATGAGGTTTTCCTTATAAGGTTTTTAATGAGGCACATAACAATGCGTATTACTAAATATGTGTACGCTTTTTCCTTCACTAAGATTTTCTTCCCACGTGATTTTTCCTAGTAAGGTGTTAATGAGGCACATTATCTTTTAATGAACATCCAAGGGGGAATGTTATAAATATATTATATTATAGATGTTCATTTAGTACTCCGTTGTAAATAATCTTCCTGAAGAAGCTTATCCATATGAGAATCCGCCGTAAATATGTTTATCTATTTAGTACTCTATTGGAAATAAGCTTCCTAAAGAAGCTTATCACTTCAGTACCCGGTTATGGATAAACATTATCCCCGGTAGAAGATTATCTATACCGGGTACAATGAGCTTATTCTTTCAGTACTCCGTTATGAATAATCATTACCCCTTAGTAGAAGATTATCTATACTGGGTACAATGAGCTTATCCATTCAGTACTCCATTATGGATAAACATTGCTCTCAGTAGAAGATTATCCATATATGGTATAGTAGCAGCTTACACAACAGCTTGCAGTAGCAGCTTACACAACAACTTTCTTTTTTCTATAAATAGAAGAAATTTCAGTTCATTATGTACATTAATTTGAATTCGAATAATATATCAGTTTCTCTCTATACTTGTCTTTTACTTTACCGTATTTATTTTATAACAATATCCAATTTGCGCCGGTCAAATCTTTTTTCCGCTTATTCTCGGAAGGTCAAGGAACTACTATAAATTTATAATTTCAGATGGGAACAGTCAGTTCTTTAATTTTAATAAAGTCGGTTCACTTTACTGCGGCCTTGACTACCGCCGTCTTAGTTTTTTGTTGGGACTTGCTCTCGCTGGACCTTTGTCCAGAATGAAATGTACTACTATTATTTGTACTACGTTTTTGGCAGTTGAAGAGTGAGTCAGTGGCAATGCCAAATATTCGCCAATATATTCAAGATTATATATATATACACTTAGTGTAATTTTTATATATGCAATACTCCCCTCTGTAAATTTATGTGGCACTTTTATTTTTAAAGCTAAATATGATTAGATCAACTCAATATTTTAAAATTAAAATTAAGTATTTAAGAAGGAATTTTTACCTTCTATAGCAAAGGTTAACACCTTATTTATTAAATAAATTATATTATATAGATACCTTTTTATGGTTTATAGCAAAATTTCTAATTTTGGTTATCTCCTACACTTAAGTCACTAAACACGCTATTTTTTTCTCTCTCCCTTTTCAGATTTTTCTCTCTCATAATTATCGTGTTTCATAAAAACTTCTCAATACACGTTCTTTCTCTCTCTATTTTGATACACTCTATTCTCTTTCTCATTCCCTGTAAACACGCTCAAAACCAGAGAAACCTCTCACCCACACTGCTTCCTTCTTCCCCAATCTCGATATAAACCCTAATTTCCTCTCGATTATTGTCATTTGTTTTTATAATTCATGTGGTAAGTATTTAAATTTTTTTATTTTCGCAATGAGAACAAGAATAACTGCTCCAATCCCAATCATTGAGTTTATGAAAGCCTTAACTGCTCCAATCCCAATTATTGAGTTTATGAAAGCCTTATAAGAATCTGAAGTGATACGTAAGTATAATACTTCATTCTTTGTATCCTTGAAGAAAGAGCGTAATTTGGGAACCCTGATCTTCCTCTATAACACTGTCTGAGCCAACGACCTATTTGGGAACCCTTTTCACTACCTGCTTCCGGTGAACGATGGATTCGCCGGAAATTAGAATTTGTTCTTGAACAAAGATGACGGAGTTTGGGGTTGAGCAACTTGATTTTCTATTAATACATTTCAATGTATTTCATTGTATTCATTGTCTTTTTTTTTCATTGTAATTCAATGTATCTCGTTGTATTCCATGTATTTTATTGTATTTACTATCTTTTTTTCATTGTATTTCAATGTATCCCGCTATATTTCATTATATTCATTGTCTCGCTATATGCCATGAATGTATTCATATGTTTTTTTTAATTAATATAATTTATGTATTCAGATGTATTATAAAATTTATATGAAGATTTCTATATTTTTTAGGGTTTGGTTCGGTTGAAAATCTTTTTTATAACTGAAAATACAAAATTTGTGTGTTATAATTGAGTTTGTTGAGTTATATTATGAGTCTATTATGTTAATTGATTCACTTTCCGTTTTAAAAATAGTGTAATCCCCTATTTCACGCCGTGCATGCAGTCGAATATAGTTGAATACAATAATCTGTATAGCTGTAATCCCATGTTTCACTCCATGAATACAGTCGAATACACTCGAATACAACAACTAATTAGCTAGACTTCCCTGATTCACGCCTATTTTTGCTACTGTATTCATGCATACAATAGCTTAAATACATCAAATACATCTTATAACCACAGAAAAGGTATCTATAATCCGTAATATAGCAAATGATATCTATAGATGGCTAATTACTACTAAAAGATAGTGCTTTATGAAAACTTTCCATTTAAGAACTATACAAAAATTACTACTATAAGTTACAATTCTTTTTATATCAATACGATGAAAAAAATTATTTTAAAAACATTTATATTTTAATCTTGATAAACAAAAAGTAAAAAGTAGGATTATAAATTTTCGCTAAATAAATGTTCAATTGACCACTCTTTACTGGAGTCCGGAACCTAAATATTGTCTTTTTGGACTTAAATTGCCTTAATAGGTGTTTAAAAAAAATACATTTTTATATATAGCGTGCAAATACAAGATGCTATACATTAACGGCAACATCTGTCGTTAAGGTATAACGTCTTGTATTCATACACTATATGGCCTGACGATTTGACTGCCATATATAGCGTCTTGTTATTGTACGCTATATATAGCGTTTTCTTTTCATACGTTATACCCCCATTTAAATACTGCCCTTCGTCTTCTTCCCCAACCACCCTTTCCCTCATTTTTTAAAAAATCCCATTCTGGTCCCCCAACTGGCTGTTATTAAAAAAAAATTGTGGGCCCCTCCCGTCATACAAAAGGTTAAGAACGTAGGTCCCACATCATAGTAGAGCATTATATTATTGTGGTTTAACTCCTTTGTCTTCAAATTTTCACACAAAACACTCACTGCATCGAAGTATTTCGATTTATTTTATGTCCAAACTTGTATAATAATGTATATCACTGCCTATTGAATGTGTTTCCATGTCGTTTTGTGTTTTATTTTCGAAACTAGTATATTATATTTATCCGGACTTAGATATTAGTGTTCTAAAAAAAATATAAAATTGAGATTTAACTTTTTCTGTTAATATCCGAATTTGGATACTTCAGATATTAGTGTTTCCATGTCGTTTTGTGTTGTATTTTTGTTAATGTTATGTGATTAAAATGTATTTGTTGTTTATATTTAGTTTATTTATTAGCGTAATAAAATGTAGAAACTTTTAGCGTGGTAAACTGTATAGTATTTTACCGTAGAATCCTTGTAGTTTAAGTATTTCTTATAATGGTAGATTGTTATATACTTGGTACAATTAAATAATCAAAATTATAAAACAAACACACACAAAATTATCAAAAAATTAAATTTGACACACATAAATATTCATGATAGTTTGGTGCTACTGGACCTCAAATATCGAGCTTGGAACCCAATTGTTATATATACTTTGTACAATTAAATAATTAAAAATTTAGAATTTAAATTATAAAACAAACACACACAAAATTATGAAAAAATTGAATTTGACACACATAAATATTCATGATAGTTTGGTGCTACTGGGACTCAAATATCGAGCCTGGAACCCAATTGTTATATATACTTTGTACAATTAAATAATTAAATAATTAAAAATTTAGAATTTAAATTATAAAACAAACACACACAAAATTATCAAAAAAATTGAATTTGACACACATAAATATTCATGATTGTTTGGTACTACTGGCCTCAAATATCGAGCCTGGAACCCAATTGTTATATATACTTTGTACAATTAAATAATTAAAAATTTTGAATTTAAATTATAAAATAAACACACACAAAATTATCAAAAAATTAAATTTGACACACATAAATATTCATGATAGTTTGGTGCTACTGGGCCTCAAATATCGAGCATGTAACCCAATTGTTATATATACCTTGTACAATTAAATAATTAAATATTTAGAATTTAAATTTTAAAACAAACACACACAAAATTATCAAAAAATTGAATTTGACACACATAAATATTCATGATAGTTTGGTGCTACTGAGCCTCAAATATCGAGCCTGGAACCCAATTGTTATATATACTTTGTACAATTAAATAATTAAAAATGTAGAATTTAAATTATAAAACAGACACACACAAAATTATCAAAAAATTGAATCTGACACACATAAATATTCATGATAGTTTGGTGCTACTGGGCCTCAAATATCGAGCCTGGAACCCAATTGTTATATATAATTTGTACAATTAAATAATTAAAAATTTAGAATTTAAATTATAAAACAAACACACACAAAATTATCAAAAAATTGAATTTGACACACATAAATATTCATGATAGTTTGGTGCTACTGGGCCTCAAATATCGTGCCTGGAACCCAATTGTTATATATACTTTGTACAATTAAATAATTAAAAATTTAGAATTTAAATTATAAAATAAACTCACACAAAATTATCAAAAAATTGAATTTGACACACATAAATATTCATGATAGTTTGGTGCTACTGGGACTCAAATATGAGCCTAGAACCCAATTGTTATATATATTTTGTACAATTACATAATTAAAATTTAGAATTTAAATTATAAAACAAACACACACAAAATTATCAAAAAATTAAATTTGACACACATAAATATTCATGATAGTTTGGTGCTACTGCGCCTCAAATATCGAGTCTGGAACCCAATTGTTATATATACTTTATACAATTAAATAATTAAAAATCTAGAATTTAAATTATAAAACAAACACACACAAAATTATCAAAAAATTAAATTTGACACACATAAATATTCATGATAGTTTGGTGCTACTGGGCCTCAAATATCGAGCCTGGAACCCAATTGTTATATATACTTTGTACAATTAAATAATAAACATACAATTAATGTTGTTTAATTTACAGTTGACGACATGGACGCACCTATACATCCCGACCCTTACTCTCGTGAGCTATTAGTGCTTCAGGGCAATCATAGGTCCGCCCATATATGGGAGGGAGAGTTACTTTCCCAGACTCTCCGCGCTAGGAGAGTGGACGACCTGTGGGATTTTCTGAGGCACAGAGTTCTCCACGAGCGTGTAGTCCATTGCATCCAGGCCACGGGATTCTATAGGATTATTAAGATCGGGCGGATATAGGTTGACTGGGCTTTGATCACGGTGTTGATTGACCGGTGGCGACCGGAGATGCACACTTTTCACCTGCCCATTGGCGAGGCTATCATCACGCTACAGGACGTTGAGGTTTTATATGGCATGCCCGTTGATGGCATGCCCGTTTCACTACCTATTGCTATGAGATATATGTCGTGTGATGCTTATTTTGACATGCTGCAGCTGCTCATGTGTTTCAGGCCACAGGACGAGACTGCATCGTTGGGTGCTAGTCGGTTGACTTTGACCCCTATTAGATAGCACCTGGAGCTACTCCACCACGATATCACCGACGATACAGAGGAGGTACATATCACCCAGTATACGAGGTTGTTGTTGCTTCTTCTATTCAGAGGGGTCTTGTTCCCAAACACTTCGGGGACCTAGTCAGCCTTAGATTTTTGTATCATCTTCAGCTGCTAGATGAGTTACCCTATTAGAGCTGGGGTGTTGCTATTCTCGGCCACATGTATAGGCAGATATGTCGGGCGAGCATGGGCACTCAGAGAGATGTTTGTGGTTTATGCCGCTTCTACAGGTGACAACTTATTCAAATAAAGTATTCATCAGTTCCAACTCTACCTAGTTAGACTTTATCTTAAACATTACGTCAACTTTGTATGTTAGGTTTGGGCCTGGAGCGGTTCTTGCAGTTTCAGCCACTGCGTCCACAATTACCTCATACTGTAGCACCTCCGTTTCTCCCTCTAGCCAGGAGGTGGGTTCTCCGCCGTACACTTTCACGAGAGTATGATGCTCATCATAATCTCCCCTTCTGCAGGGATGTGTTGGATATACTGGAGGGCGCACAGGTAAATATGTACCTAAACTTACCTAGTGTAGATTAACTTAGTGTTGCGCATACTCACGTTTCATATTCTTATTTGGTAGTTCATCTGGACGCCATACAACGACAATTTGATAGCTTCCCTGCCACCTTATTGCTCGGCTGACTGATTGATTTGGAGCACTTCTGCCCTACTCATATGCCTTGATATTGTGGAGCATCATGCCTCGGAGCGGGTACTTCGGCAGTTTGGCCGCCCGTAGTATATACCGAGGGGGCCTATATGGGAGCCTACACATTATCAGAGGGATGATCGTTGTAGGGCGGACAACGCATTTATGGCATGGTTAGCAGCGCAGATCCATATTTGGGACCATCAAGATCAGATGATTCTGCCCCCACCTACACATATCTAGGAGGTAAATCTTCATAGGTATATGTCCTGGTACCGGCACGTCACCCAAATTTTTATCGGGAACCCTATTCATCAGGCTGGCGGTCGGTACGTTCCATACGCCGGGCGACACGAGGCCCTGGTATGTTTTCTATTATTATTCATTATATAACTGTATTTTAGTGCAATATACATAGTTTATATTTTATACGTTGTGCAGGCTATTGGACTACACACAGTCTATCAGATGGGACTGTAGATGTAGGATTATGTCGGCGATCCTGTGGACGCCTTGCAGGATTATAGCCGTCGATTTGTAGAGTTGGTTGCCCGGACACTACAGCGAGCCAGGGAGGATCAGCATTTGGCACACATGCCTGATTATGTAGAGCCAGAGCAGTATGAGCGAGGCCTTGGTGTGGCACGAGGTGGTGGTGCCCGACGAGGTATAGGTTCCCGATGAAGTGGAGGTGCCGGACGACGTGGCGGTGGGCAGAGAGGAGGTGGTCCCTAGCAAGGGGTGTTGAGGCCACTGCTGATTATGTTGCTGCCGATCTGCCGGGTGGCCTACATGAGACGGACATGCTGTCATACAGCCTTGGGATAGATCTCACTCTAGGGATTTCGCAGGTGACCCCATCAGGTCAATTATTGATCACAGGCATGCACCTTTCTGGAGTGGATTGGGATACATACTTTCCAGGCTTGCCTACTGTTGCTGAGGAGCAGCCGACCCGAGATTTACATAGTGGGTGCCGACTGAGTTATGGTTCATCATCACGTTCGTAGGTATGGTTTTCATAGTATTGAATTAGAATTTGTCTTTATTTTCCATAACTATGTTAATTTCCTTTTTAAGGCTGAACGCGATGTTGACATGGCTGCGACATATGATTACATTCAGGAGCCTGATGAGATAGTCGTAATCACTGTTCTCTTCCTCTCTCTGTGCATCTTCCAGATCCCGATTTAATACGTCGTCTTCGGACAATTGAGTGAGTACATTTGGTTCAACTTGCTCATTTTCACTGCACAATCAATAAAATAATAAGATGCTGAATTTAATAAATGCTTTCCATATAGCCGTATCACTTCACCTACAAATCGTAATGTGATGAAATTTCATGATAGACATTTTCATTTAGGTGATGGCTCCCGGATGGACCACCATGATCCAACACACCAAAACTATGCTTGGGTTCATAATTTATAAAATTTATATCCGGCCTGTACCCCTTGTTAAATATATGAGCGTTAATACAAATTCAATACAATAAAAATGTACATCGTAACACAAAGGAAAATTGAAGCTTACCACTCGTCTTGTGAATTATGTAAAGCAGGTGGGGATAAGTTTAAATCAAGGAAAACTCTTTCATCCGGAACCTGTCCGGCAAAAACTCCTCCAGAATAGCCACCCGATGACTGGGGGTTATCCGGAACCTGTCCGGCAACCTCATTGTTTGGAACGTCTTCGATCTTGACGTACATATCCAACATATTTATTACAAGATATTCCCGGTATTCATCCGGAGTCCTCAGAAAATCCCTCAAAGTTTCATCATCGTAGATGTTTAACTCCGAGTAAAAAGCAGCCCCTTGCGGAGTGACTGAATACAGATATCTTCTGGTTACTTTAAGTATCACTGAACGTTTCCTTACACCCATTTTTTTGCATAACAATGATATCAATTTATCGTACTCTATTGTAAGTTGTAATTTAACATGGACCTGTGGAGATAAACTATACCTCACAGAGTTATTCTCCATCACAACTTCACCCCCCCCCCAATATAATGAAACTCTTATTTTACGCTCTTCAGACATTACAAAACAAATGTTTCAGAATTTAACAACAAGAAAAAATTGAACGGGAGTTAGAATTTTATGTGAACGAATTTTCTTAAAATCCTAACCACTTTATATAGGAAATGGCTAGCCTGGGATATGGAAATTTTTTGTCGTATAGCGTTCTTTAAATATACGCTATACACATTTAAATTATTGTGTTTGTCAGTTCACTTATTGGTGGGTCCATATTCAGGGTATAGCATTTTTTCTGGGCGTTATATGTATAGCGTATGAATACAAGACGCTATACCTTAACGGCAGACGTTACCGTTAATGTATAGTGTCTTGTATTTGCACGCTATATATAGAAATGTATTTTTTTTAAACACCTATTAAGGTAATTTAAGTCCAAAAAAATAATATTTAGGTTCCGGACTCCTCTTTAGTGTACGTGACTACACCACTGCAATGGAGCTAGTGGGACTATTAAAGGCCCATCTTTGGCTGGTATGGATCTGCAACTTCTGTAAAAGCACTTTGTATGGATCTGCCACAGTGGTGCTGACTTTGGGTCGTAAGCTTATAATAAAATTGCACGGGGCGCCCTATTTGGTCAGCCCCATTTAATCTATACTTATTTTTTTAAATTTTTAATTTGTATCCACTTCTTAAATAACTTCAACCCCCTTTCTCCTCCTCCTTCTCCATCACCATCACCTGCCCCCTTTCTCCTCTTCCTTCTCCATCACCATCACCAGACTAGAGAGAAAAAGGTCATTATCTCAATTATTGAATAAACATTGACTTCAACATATCAAAAACTCAAAATTCTCTTACAAACACACTTACAATACCTCCTTCGGTAAGATCCTCCAAATCAGCTAACTCATTAAAACCAACATGGCCTAAAAAAGCAAATGAGCTTATATCAAGAAAGGGTGGCTCATCTTCAAATAACTCAAATTTAACAACTGATTATCTTGAGGAATTCAATAAACGAAATGCAATTCAAGAAGAAAAGAGACAAAGACGACAGTGACACAGAAATGCTTCGTAATGCTTGCTCATGTGTTAAACAATGACGTCGATAATGAAAATGGTATTGCTGCCACAAGAACAATATACTTCAGCTCTAGAGCTGAAGTTTGTCAGTTACAAAACAAAAACTTCAGCTCTAGAGTTGAAGTTCGCCAATTACAAAAATAAAAACTTCAGCTCTAGAGCTGAAGTTCGCCAGTTACAAACAAAGCTGAAGTTCGCCAGTTACAAAACAAAAACTTCAGCTCTAGAGCTGAAGCTTACAAACAAAAACTTGTCAGTTACAAATAAAAACTTTAGCCCTAGAGCTGAGGTTCGATAGTTACAAAACAAAAACTTCAGTTTCGACAGTTACAAAACAAAAACTTCAGCTCTAGAGCTGAACTTCAGGCCCGACTACTAGAATGCTGAAGTTTTGCGTGATTGTCTTTGCTACTTCAGCCCCGTATGCTGAAGTTATGCGAAAAAGCGGGTACGCTTGCAATTTTTTTGCAAAGCGGGTACAAATTAAAATGTGACACAAAAAACGGATATAGATGCAAATACCCCTATGCTTACCAATATTGGCCCAAAACAGCAAGGCCTGTGTGGAGTGGAGTTGTCAATGTCATCCCCTGCTGTTGGTCCACACCACTGCAGTCATTTCACAGGGGCAAATTGTTGATGGAGGTGCCAATCTAAGCGTCAATTTGAAGGCCTTTTTTTTTAAACATGATTATGGTTTACAGAAAAGATAAAATGATGTTCCTTGTCACATAAAAAGTCCAAAACGATTTACTCTTTAAAGGTACACTTAAATGTTCCGTTATAGAAAAGCAAGTTTAATAAAAGTGAACACTTTTGACCCTTTTTTTATTGAGAATATATTTCTAATGGACAGCCTCTGTCACGACCCAAAATTCCTCCGAAGGAGTCGTGATAATACCTAGTCTTTAAACTAGATAAGCCTAGCATTAACATAAATAACATTAATATTCAATAACTTCAAATTAGATAACTCTGAACGATTACAATTCCCAAAATCGGTAGGACAAGTCACAAACCTTTCTAGGAGTAGTTATACATAAAAAATACATCACTGTTCCAGAATAAAAGGAACCAATGAAAATAAGTACAAATGAAGGTGACTCCGAGGCCGAACGCAGCAACATGTTTACCTTGAGTCTCTACCGCGACGATCCACACAGCTACTATTGATCAAAACCTGGATCTGTACAAAAATGTACAGAAGTGTAGTATGAGCATACCACAGCGGTGCTTAATAAGTATCAAGACTAACCTCGGTGGAGTAGTGACGAGGAACAACTGAGACATCTATTGGTCAAATAAATTGAACATGATATGATAATAATCTATCAAGATAAAGATGACGAAGTAATATCAATAGCAGGGAGAAATCAAACTACAACAGTAGAGACAATAAAGGAAAATACGCATGGTAACGAAAGATAACCAATTAAATTAACACCAACATAGCTGGGACACAGACAAGTAAAAATGGGCTCAAATAAGAATAGCAATGTTAACTCAATCAATCACATCACTTCTAATACACAAGTTCCAATCATCTCAAACCTCAAAGTCTCATATCATAATCAAAACTCCCAAACCTTTAACAAACTTGGCACCATGTGCTCACGTATTTCCATCTCACTTTGCACAGCAAAATCCACGTGCTATCAGTGCATAATGTCCGTAACCAATGCAATTAAGATGTTCAAGGAGTCTCATTAATATAACGTAAAATAAATTATAGTTTCTAAACTAATTAGAAAATTAGGAGTAAAGATGAAGTTATTTTTAGAAATCATTTGAATGAAGAAAATACCCTTTTCAAATAAAATACAAAATCGAATAAATTATTGCCTTTAATATAGGATTTATTAAATTAAAACTTAATAGAAATTCCTTTCTAAGTAAGATTCAATCTCAAATGGGTTAAGAAAATTTAATCGAGAAACTAACTGAAATAAAATATAACAATTATTGGAATTTGAATTATTGAAATGTATATATACACACGGCGAGTTCAAATTTAAAAGTCATACATAGTAGCGTAATATTAATTTCTTTATTTAAATTACTATATTACTAACAACTTAGCAGGACAGGAGGAAATGATTCAACGTAGTAAATTTACTTTAAAAATTAATTCACCAGAATAATAGTTTCAGGAAAAGAACTCAAGGAACAACGACAAGTCAATAAATCAATGTCAATAACCCGAACCTCAAAACCCAGTGAAACCAGAAATACAAATTATCAAAGTCTTGTACAAATGAACTAAAGCCAATACATTAAAACAGGAAATACCAAAATACAAGATGTGCATATTCACCCTTATTACTCCTTATCAATCCACTCTTATTCCTCCTGATGTGCTGTGCAACTCGATCTCACCGGACAATACCAATATCATAATAATAAATAAAATATGTTGCGACGCGCAACCCGATCCCACCAATCCACCCTTATTACTCCTCAATATATATATCATAATAATAAACATAATATGTTGCGGCGCGCAACCCGATCCCACCAATCCACCCTTATTACTCCTCAATATATTACCCTTATTCCTCCGGTTGCGGCGCGCAACCCGATCTCACTTGTCCACCCCTATTATTCATGTTGCGGCATGCAACCCGATCCCACCAGACAATATCAATTCTCCCTTATAACCTCAATATGTCAACAATTAGACATAGTTTAAATCAACAACAATAATTCAACAACCCAATTACAGGAATTTCTACCACCAAGAGTATGAGTACACGACAACAAGAGAATGACGAGAAATCAAGAAGCACAATAGCCTTTACAAAAACAACAAGATATGTAAGACACGTGATAACTATACATGCAACCATAACAATTTGGACACGTAGCATATACTCACGAGGTCATAGATGAACTCACAATTAAGAAATAACAAAATAATAAGGAAGACAATCACTTCAATTAACGCAAATAAGAGTTAAATAACAAGTAAGAGTTAGAAAAGAGCTAACAACATCGTATAGAGCATGTAGAGGTAAAACTAGCAAATAGGAAACCCAATTATATCAGAAAACTCCCCGATTAATGAACATAAAGACCTAAGAACCCTAAAGGCAAATTTTTCACAAATAAGACCGAGCACACACTTGTCACCTTGCATGCACGTGCTATAATTAATATAAAGGACTCAAATAGGGGAGTCCCCCACACAAAGTTAGGCAAGATACTTACCTCAATCCGGTCAATTCAACACTCAATCGCCTCACCTCGAATCTAAGGTTCAAAAATATGAAAAATGAAGCAAAAACTCGGAATACCCAGCTTTTAGCAGGTTGCAGATGTCGCATTTGTGATATTGGGTTCACAAATGCGAACAAATTATTGCAAAAGCAAAAATTGAAATTCCCTGATGCCTTCGAAAATGCGACCGGAGTGTCGCAAATGTGGACACTGGATCTTCGCAAAAGCAGCCACTAGATCACAAATGAGAACAAACTCAGCTCAGGCCTTTATCACAAATGTGATGCTGAGTCCGCAAATGCGAACTCAACAAGCCTTGCAAAAGCGGCAAATATGAGTCCTTTCCTCATCAGCCCAGCTTCGCAAATGCGAGGCTGCTTCGCAATTGCGGTAGTCGCATTTGCGACATAAACATCGCAAATGCAATGACACCAGAACTAGAAATCAAAGATTATGAAAGAAATCATTTCGAAACTAATCTGAATCTCACCCAAGCCCTCGAGGCTCCAAGCCAATCATGCACCCCCGGTCCAGAAACATGTCACGAACTCGCTTGCGCACTCAAATAATCAAGATAACTTCTAAAACCATGAATCGGACGCCAAAGTGCAAGAAGATCAAGCTACACTTCAAGAACTTCTAGAATCACAACCAAGCCTCCGAACCATATCAAATTAACTCCGAACGATACCAAATTTTGCAGGCAAGTACCACATGACAAGACGGATCTGTTCCAACTCTCGAAATTGTATTCCGACCCCGATATCACAAAATTCAACTATGAGTCAAACTTTTCCATTTTTCAAACTTCAACTTTTCCAACTTTCGCCGAAATGCGTCAAATTTCCCTACGAGCCTTCAAATCCGAATCCGAAAGCACGCCTAAATACAAAATCATCATACGAAGCTGCTGACATCATCCAAAACACATTCCGGAGCCATTTATTCAAAAGTCAAATTTCGGTCAAATTCTCACCGCTTAAGCTTCCAAAACTAGATTCCTTCTTTCCAATTCGACTCCGAATCATTCAGAAACTAAATTCAACCATGCATGCAAGTCGATACACCTAATATGAAGATGCTCGTGAACTCAAACTGCCGAACCGGATGCAATTGCTCAAAATGATCAGTCGGGTCGTTACAGCCTCTCTACCTATACAAGACAAGATAAGATTTGCATGCGCACTACCCTCTCAGACTCCACTTGTAAGATTATATTGAATATGTTTTTCTTATTGTAATGTATTTTTAATGGGAGTTGGCCAAAAAAAGTAAGAAGAAGAAGCCAATAATTGCCATTTATCTTTAAAGGGTATACTTTGAATGATCCTCACCATATGGGATATTAATAGTCTGTTTGGCCAAATTCGTAAAAATTATTTATTCAAGAAAAAGTACATAACACACCGTGAGAATGACATCCTAATTCTAATAACTTACTAGTAAGATTTTGTCTGCAAGATGGACCCCAAAAATTTCTTTGATTCTAGGATAATTCAACAACTAAAGATAGAGTTTGTTACCAATTTGGTGATAATTACTCTTCTGTGGATGTAGAGTTCATAAGTTTAAGGAATTAATCAAATCAAAATCCAAGATGGAGACTATTGCGACAAGACATTGATATGATGAGAATTTGCATAAGTGTGAGGAGTCCAGAACCAAAATGTGTTTTTTTTTGACTCAAAATACGCAAATAAGTGTTAAAAAAAAGTTACCAAACTATATATAACGCCACAAAAAGTGGCGTTATACAGTAACGGTAACTGCACCGTTACTGTATAGCGCCACTTTTTGTGGCGTTATATATAGTAAAACTGACACATCTTACATAGCGCCACTATTAATGGCGCTATACCCCTTATTACCTGACCCCACCAATAATTTCTGGGTTCAATAATTCAAAAGTGTATAAAGCCACTTTTTGTGGCGCTATATACAAAAAAAAACCCTCTCCGGCTAGCCATTTCCTATATAAACATCGTAGAATCGCCACAACTTCATTCAATTTTTTTTAACTCTTGTTGGTTTCTATTGTTGTTATATTCTCCAATATTTTTTCATTATGTCTGAAGAACGTAGAATAAGAGTACCATTATATTGGGGGGGTGAGGTTGTGATGGAGAATAACTCTGTGGGCTACAGTTTACCTGCTAAGTGTAATGTTAAATTGCCACTTTCAATGGAGTACGAAACATTGATATCGTTGTTATGAAAAAAAATGAGTGTGAGAAAACGTTCAGTGATACTCAAAGTAACCGGAAGATATCCGTATTCCGTTACGCCGCAAGGAGTTGCTTTTTTACTCAGAGTTTAACATCGACGATGATGACACTTTGAGTGATTTCCTGAGGACTCCGGACGAATGCCGGAAATTTCTTGTAATCACAATGTTGGAGATGTACGTGAAGGTCGAAGACGTTCCAAATAATGAGGTTGTGCGTAGTAGAGATAACCCCCAGTCATCGGGTGGTTATTCTGGATCAGTTTTTGCCGGACATGTTCCGGATGAAAGAGTTTTTCTTGATTTAAATTTATCACCGTCGGCGAATGAGCAGCGAGAAAATAATTTATACCCTGCTTTCCATAATTCACAAGAAGAGTGGTAAACTTCAATTTTTATTTGTGTTAATTATGTATATTTTTGGCGTATTGAATTAATTTTAACGCTCATTTATTTAATAGGGGGTACCGGCCGGATATGAATTTTACAAGTGGCCCATCCGGTAGTCATCACCTAACTGAAAACGTCCATCATGGAATGTCATCACATTACGACTTGTAAGTGAAATGATATAGCCATATATAAAGCATTTATTAATTTAGTAGCTTATATTTTTGTTGAAATGTGCAGTGAAAACGAGCAAGTTGAACTACCCGTACTCACTCAATTGCCCGAAAACGACGTATTACATCAGGATCTAGCAGATGCACAGAGTGAGGAAGAGAACAACGATTACGATAACAATGCCAATGAATCGGGAGACGAGACACCATTTGCTCGTGAGAATGGTGATGAAGAGGACGAGGAGGAAGGACCCGATTTGAAGAGAGCCCCCATAGACGAAAAGTGTATGAGTCTGAAGTGCCGTTTCATTCAAGGGAGATTCCTTATATTGATAACTTGCCAGCCGTGCCGGATGTGGAAGCTCTCACAAGGGATTTTGATGAAATTCGGACAGCAATGTGGGATGAGTCTAGACCAACGGTGCTTGCAAAGGGGATGCTTTTTCCTGATAAAGCACGCGTAAGCAGAGCTTGTAAAATGCACAATGTTAAAGAGTGTCGTGAGATGCAGGTATCGGAGTCAAGTCCGACGGTATACAAGGCTATTTTCCGCAGGTGGTTTTGGCCATGTAATTGGATGTTGCGTGCGTCGAAGAAGAAGACAGGTATGTGGAAAGCGGGTAAATACATTCCCACCCACACATGCGAAATGAACACTTTCAACGGGAATCACTTCAACTTGGATATTGACTTGATATCTCTTGTACTTATTCCGCACATCGAAGCGTCCATAAGGTGTAAAATCAAAGAGTGCATTACAACAGTCCACCAGGAATATGGCCACACAATTACTAAAAGAAAGGCATATCTTGGGCGCAAAAGAGCGTTTGAAATAGTCTATGGTAACTGGGATAAGTCATTTGCGGATCTGCCTAGGTACATGGCTTCACTGCAGCACTTTAACCGCGGAACAGTTGTTGAATGGAAGCTTGAGCGGAGTCCGGGTAAACCAGAATATATATTCAATTACTTGTTCTGGGCGTTTAAGCCAGCAATTGATGGTTTTCCGTATTGCCGGCCCTTAATATCCATAGACGAAACTCATGTCTATGGAAAGTACGATATCAAGCTATTGATAGCCGTGGCAGTGGATGCTAATGGACAGATATTTCCTCTAGCCTTTGCTATTTGTGCCAATGAAAGCACAGAGACGTGGACAATGTTTTTGAACCACCTGAAAGAGCACGTTGTCAAACAACGTTCAAGTATTTGTCTAATATCTGATCGGCACGGGGGTATATTAAGTTCTATGGAGAACCTTCCTGCCTGGCAAGAACCTTATGCATACCACAGTTACTGTGTGAGACACTTTGAGGCCAATTTCAAGAAGGCACATCCCAAAAAGGATCTACATGATTTGATGTGGATGGCAGCAACAAACCACCAACAACATAAATTCCGGAGGCATATGGATTCTATCAGGCAAGAAGATGAGGCAGCATATCGTTGGTTAATGCGAAATGACCTTGAAAAGTGGACGTTGCATGCAGATGGTGGCAGACGCTGGGGAATTCTTACTACAAACGTGTCAGAATCCTTCAACGGGTTATTAAAGTCGGCAAGAGGATTTCCCGTCACAGCCATGGTGCGTATGTCGTTCAAGCAGATGGCGGAGAGGTTTGTGCAACGGTCTGCAGCTGCAACGGAATTGATGGAAAGGGGTGTTGAATTTATTTCAGTGCCTATGAAGAGATTAGAGAAATACAGATGGCGAGCACATTGGCATTCCTTTTTGCAATATGATAATGAACGAGGTATTTTTGAAGTTCGCACCGCTATCCATAATAATCGAGGTAATAATGTACATATTGTAAATGAATCTACAAGGTTATGCTCATATGGGAAATGGTCAATCTACCACATGCCTTGTTCACATGCCATCAAGTGTTTTCAACGTGTTGGTTATGCGGAGACCAACTATATTGATCAACAATATAGTATTTCCAAATACCTAAACACATATAGTGGTCAGTTGCAGCCAGTGGGTGTTGAGCATCTGGCCCCCAGAACTATTTAAAATGGTGTGTAACAAGTCCTATTTGCGTAAAAGACAGGTGCAGAAGAGAACGCGTATACGGAACCAAATGGATGTTAGTGATACTGTATATGCGCGCAAATGTGGTATATGCTCGCAAACAGGACACGGCCGTAGAAAATGTCCTTTGGGTGGCAACAATAATCAAGCTCAGGGCGGGTGTTCTTCTATTGTACCTAACTACCCATGAGTTCATGTTGTAATAATTAGTTGTTATGTATACGATTTAAGTATTTATGAAATAATATTTTCTTGTTTGTTAATTATGATTTGTACTTTCCCATTTTACCTATTTAAATAATAATTTAATATAATTATCGGTATATTTATTATGTGTGTGTTGTCTTGTCGACATCACGATATTTAATACGCAAAATATAGCGCCATTATATATGGCGCTATGTGTGTCTTGTCTTGTCAAACTGAAAAAGCTGAAAAAGCTGACCAGCTGACATAAAGTCGTCTTGTCAACATCATGATATGGCGCCATTAGATATGGCGCTATCTAATATAGCGCCATTAGATATGGCGCTATATGTGTGTTGTTTCGCCTATAAATAATGGGATCATTGTAGTTATTTTGTGTGCTAAAAATTTCCCCCAGAAATATTTCATTAAAAGTAAGTAAGATTTTTTATTATAAGCAAATATTTCACAAATGGCTCAACCTGGTCGTCCACCAATTTGCTTTTGTGGAAAACCATGCATGATGGATTGTGGGTGGGAAGGTGCTAACGCTGGACGCCGCTATTGGTGCTGTATGAACACGTTGTACAAGCAACCCGACGAACCTACTTGTGAATTTGATGAATGGGCTGAGGAACCATATTATCAGGAAAGCTACAGGGAGAGATTACAGGATTTTCATAATATGTGGTTATACCAGCAGAGAATACAAAAGGAGGGAGATAGAATTATTACATAAATGAGGGAGAAACTGAAGGAGGTGGAAGATAAAAAATGGAGAGCAGAATGGAATTGTGAAGCACACAAGGAACGCAACGAAAAATATAAACGGGAACTTGCGGAGGTGAAGGCGAGAGTGAAAGAGTTAGAAGAAGAAAAAGAACAAATGGAAGAACGATTTAAGTGGTTGGAGCGAAGAATAAATGACAACTGAGGATGGAGCATTGGCGTGTATGTGTTTAGTGTCATTTTCATATTTCATGTATTTTTATTATGTTGGTCTGTTATGTTTGTGTTTGTGTTGTAGTAATGTTTTCCTTGTTTGTTGTACTAAATTTTATTTTAATTTAAGTGGAAGTTAAGTTTAAGTTGTTGTGTTACTATACCAAATACTATAAAACGAAATGAGAACTAAAAAAAAGTAACTGTCATATTCGATTAAATATTGTTGTTAATGTATACAAAAATATTATTTACACCAAAAAAACATAAAAATGGAAGACCGAATCAATGTGTCCCGCATCCGGTGTGTCTCAAAGTAGCCGTTGGCCTGAGGCGCATCCCCTGCCGCCCGGGTACGCTATCAGGATCATCATCATCAAGTCGTCTCCTTATGGCCGGATGCGGCACAAGATGACATGTATCGGTGGTGCTGTCAGGCCCAGTAGAAGGCTACATAATAATATCAAACTTAGTATAGAAAACTACATAACAATTCACAAAAATTTATATTGTCTTACCATAATCGTGTCTGGATCCTGAATGTAGTCATCTGTCGCAACATCGCATGAAGCCTAAAAAGTAAATTAATAAAGTTAAAGAAAATAAATAAGTTATAGTAAAAACAGTAATAAAATTAATACTAATAAACTCATACATGCGCATGTGATGAGCTGCCATAACTCAGTCGGTGCCCCACTATCAAAATCTCGGATCGGTCGAGACTCATCAGTGGTAGACGGGCCAGGGAAATATCTACCCAACTCCACTCCTTGAAAATCCGAGCCCGTGATCAAGAATTGACCCGATGGGGTCACCTGCGACGTCCCTGGAGTGTCATAAATGCCAAGGCTGTAAGACGGCATGTCGGTCTCATGCATGCCACCTCCCATATCAGCAGCAACATCATCAGCAGGAGCCTCAAAGTCCCCTTGCTGGGGACCTCCTCTCCGCCTACGACCACATCGTCTGGCACTAGAAGGTCATCGTGGAGCAGCAGCAGCTCGTCGGCCACCACCTCGTGGCATACCACAACCTCGCTGGTACGTGGCTGGGTCAACATAATCTGGCTGGTGTGCCAAACGCTGATCCGATCGGCCTCGCTGCAGTGTCTGGGCAGCCACATCCATGAAGCGACGACTATAGTCCTGCATGATAACAGGATCGTGGACATAACTCTGCATCTGCTTCCCCATATGATATACGGTATGCAATCCAATTGCCTGCACAAAAGTTTTTAATATAAACTACGTATTTGACTCGAAATTACTATTAATGTAATTGATAATAACAGAAAACATACCAGAGCCTCATGTCTCCCGGCGTATGAGACGTACCGACCATCTACCTAATGAACTGGGTTCCCGATAAAAAGTCGGGAAACAGTGTGGTACCATGCCATATAAACTTCGATATGAAAGTGTTGCGGAGCTGGGGTCAAGTCCCCTCGGTTGTCCCAAATACCCAACTGCGCTGTCAGCCAATCAATAAATGTGTCGTCCACCCTCATCCGATCATCCCTCTCATAATGTAAAGGATCCCATGCAGGCCGAGTCGGTATAGGCTGCGGAAATCCAAACTGACGAAATACTCGCTCTGAGGCATGATGCTCGACAATATCGAGGCACGTGAGAGGGACAAAAGCCCTCCAAATATGGCGGCCGTGCGTGCAATACGCTGGCAGGGTACCTATCAGCTCTTCGCTGTACGGCGTCCAGATGAACTATCAAATAATAACACAAACCGTTAGTATGCGCAACACCTAGTTAAACAATAATTGGTAAGTTTAGTTAGATATTCACCTGTGCGTCCTCCAGAAAATCCAACACATCCCTACAGAAGGGGAGATTATGATGGCCATGATACTCTCGTGCAAGTCTACGACGCAATACCCACCTACAAGCTAGAGGGAGATCAGGAATATGTACATTAGCCGGTAGTTGTGGTAGAGGTGGCCGAAGTTGCAGAAATCGCTCCCACACCCAAACCTAAAACAGAAAGTTGACGTAAAGATTAACTCTAACTAGGTAGAATTGGAACTAAACGACAAATTATTTGAATAAGTTGTCACCTGTAGAAGTGGCAGAAAGCCAGAAACGTCTCTCTGTGTGCCCATGGATGCCCGACACATCTGCATGTACAAAAATGATAGGACAGCACCACCCCAGCTGTAGATGACTGTATCATCGAAGTCCGCAATATGATGCAGAAAACGGAGGCTCACTAGGTTCCCCGAAGTGTTCGGGAACAAGACCCCCCCCCCAAATAGAGGGAGCAACAACAGCCTCGTATATTGCTTCACATCCACCTCCGTTGAGTCGTCGGTGATAGTATCGTGGATCTGCACCAAGTGGTCTCTAATGGGGACCAACTGTATACGACTGTTCCCAATTGCTACATCTGGGTCCTCGGACCTGAAGCCCGTGAGCCTGTGCAGCATATCCATATATGAATCCCGATTAAAATATCTCATATTCCCAGGCAGTAAAACTGGCAAGCCATCAGTGGACAGGCCATATAAAATCTCGACGTCCTGGAGTGTGATGGTGGCTTCGCCGATGGGCAGATGGAAAGTGTGCGTCTCCGGTCGCCACCGCTCAATCAATGTCGTGATCAAAGCATAGTCGAGTTGTATCCGGCCAATGCTAATGATCCTATATAATCTCATCTCCTCCAAGTGATGGACCATACGGGGATGTAGAACGCGAGGAGGAGTCAAAAACTCCCACAATAAATCCACTCTTCTGCCCCGAAAAGTCTGCGTAAGCAACTCTCCCCCCATATATGCTCGGATCTATGCTGGGGTTGTAGGGGTAGTAGCTCCGATGTCTGAGGGCCGGGATGTATAGGTGCATCCATGTCGTCAACTGTAAATTCATAATTTTTAATAACTATCATTAATAATTATGTGTTTTTTATAATTTAAATTCATATTTTTTAACAACTTAATTGTAAATATTATATATATACTTATGGGTTTCGTGCTAGATTTTCTGAGGCCTAGTGGTACCAAACTATCATTAATAATTTTATATTTTTTTAATAATTTTTATTCATATTTTTTAATAACTTAATTGTAAAAATTATATATATATATATATATATAAATTTTTTATAATTATGGGTTTCGTGCTAGATTTTCTGAAGCCCAGTGGTACCAAACTATCATTAATAATTTTATGTTTTTTTAATAATTTTTATTCATATTTATTTAATAACTTAATTGTAAAAATTATATATATATATATAATTTTTATAATTATGGGTTTTCGTGCTAGATTTTCTGAGGCCCAGTAGTACCAAACTATCATTAATAATTTTATGTTTTTTTATAATTTTTATTCATATTTTTTAATAAATTAATTGTAAGAATTATATATATATAATTATGGGTTTAAATTTTTTATAATTATGGGTTTCGTGCTAGAATATAAGATAATTAAACAAAATGAATTCTAAGCTAAAATACTACACAATACTACGCTACAAGGCTCTAAATTTTACTACGCTAAAAAGGTCTACGTTTTACTATGCAAAAAAGGTCTACATTTTACTACGCTAAAAAATAATCTAAACTAAATGGCATAAAAACACATAAATATACATGAAGATATTAACAAACACATTTTTAGACTAATTTACATATTTTTATACAACACTAAAATTAAATCCGGATAAAATTTAACATGCTAGTTTCGGAAAAAATAAACACAAATCGAAATAGAACACATACAAATCAAGTAATATGCATTGTTATAAAAGTTTCAACTTAAAATAAATCGAAATACCTCGATTTAGAATTTTCGGAATGTAAATAGATCGAAATTTGACTCCGGAAGAGTGAATCCACAATAACACGAAGCTCTACTCGACAGTGAGACCAACAATCTTCAACTTTTATGTGCCGGGGGGACCCAATTTTTTTTTTTAAAAAATCGGGGGGGGGGGACCAAAAAGGAGTAAAATAATGGAGATGAAACGAAGAAGAAGAAGACGAAAGGATTTTTAATAAGGGGTATAGCGCCATTAATAGTGGCGCTATGTAAGATGGGATTTTGGGGTATAGCGCCACTAATAGTGGCGCTATGTAAGATGTGTCAGGTTTACTATATATAACGCCACAAAAAGTGGCGCTATACAGTAACGGTGCAGTTACCGTTACTGTATAGCGCCACTTTTTGTGGCGTTATATATAGTTTGGTTACTTTTTTTTAACACTTATTTGCGTATTTTGAGTTAAAAAACCACATTTTGGTTCTGGACTCTAAGTGTGAGGGGCCTGCTGACAAGAAATTCATGAATGAAATAACAAACGATGCCAGGGGACATGGATTAGTTTCATCATTTAAAAAATACCATTCCGAGCAATACTACTATTTTCGAAATTTTGTCCATGTTGGACTAAAGCTTTTAAAATGCTAAAGCTGATATTTTTAGCTCTCATCTCATCTAACTTGGAGTTTTTTCTCCGGAGCGCAAAGTGCAAAAGTATCTATTGAAAGTACAAGAGGGGAGTGAATTATCGATTTTTTTTGTATTCTAAGTAGTTGACTAATTTACCAATTAGCCGCATGAAGATAAGAACCGAATAAAGTAAAGCAGAAATAAAATGCAGGAATTAAAAATACCAGAATTTTTATATTGGTTCAGATTCAATGTAAATCCTACGTTCAGTCCCATTGGGTTGAAAGGGTACTCTTTCAGTATTTGAATTTTCTCGATTACATGAGAGTTGATGTAGCTTTACACCAACAGCTTATTCACTATGTCACTTCTCTCTTCTTGATACAATGCCTCACCAGTATTTATCTATTTTTCTTCTCTCACTAATTACACAGCAAATCTAAAGAGAACTACAATGCTTGTTTGGAGTAGAACAAAAAGAGTGATCGGGGTTCGTTCAAAGTATATCAGCTTCAAGCCTGGTACAGATGTATATATACTTCGTGAGGCCTTCTTGACTCTTGATTGACGTGAATCTTGAGAGATTACCGACCAAAGGGAGTTGATACTTGAAAGGAATCGTAACCTGATTCTTTCTAAGAATAAGGTGAAGTTTCCGTTGATTTTTCTTGACTTGTGGCCTTGATAGACTTTTCTTCCGCTAAGAAGATCTTTCTGTTATTTGAGTAATCAATGTTGGATCCCTTGATTCCTGGCTTTAACGACCTGCCTTTGATAGAGGAATCTCTAGTGCAGAGCTTCACAATCTCGTTTCCCTTTAATTTGGGACATTCCTATAATATCCTTCGTCAATCTGCTATCAAATCATTGATTGATTCTTCTTTCAGATTTCCTCTATTTCTTCCTTTTTCGTCTCTAATCATTGATACTTTTCCTTTCCTTAGCTTCTGGAGTTTCTATCATTCTCCTTCCTTAATTACTTCCCTCAACATATCTTTTCCTTATTTCTTTTACTTCTTCTATACTTAAATGATAGAGCTTCTTGAGTCCTTTGTTTTATCCCTCGTGATCCTGCACCATAGTAATATGTTATTTTTCATCATTGAAACTTATATTTAATAATCTGCCCCTTTTGATAATGACAAAATAACCTATAAAAGTAGTTTACTTCCCTGTTATAGTTGGTGCTTGCTTTGTTGTAGTCGACTTCTAAGTTCACTTCCATGATGTGACAATCGACTCCTCCTCAAAAGGTGGCGTTGTTTGTGCTGCACTTGTAATCTCATATGCTGCAGTCGACTCCCCTCCAACAAGTGCTGTTATTTGACGTGCACTATATAATTAACCTTTTCTCCCTCTTTTGGCATCAACAAAGAGGGGATATTCACATGTATAAAATAAAATAAACAAATACAAGCAATTTAGGCAAATATAAGCATGCAGAGTTTAGCAAAAATAAAGAAAACATCTAACGACTGGGTTTTCAATCCAAAACAGCAAAAAAATTGTTTGAAACATCCACAACTAACAACGCAAGAAATAAGTGAGAGTGTTGCAAATCGCCTCTTTCAGATGATCAAAGCTGGTATTTGCTGAAACTATCACCACATCAATCGTGCCATGTACTTCCTTGAAGGCTTCGACTGTTGTAACGATCCGACCGATCATTTTGAGTTTTTACACCTTGCTAGTCATTTATTGGGCATGACTTGCCCCGTGTGATGGATTATGACTTATGTAAATCGTTGGTTTTGGTTTTTAGGGTAACCGGAATGAATTTGGAAGAACAGTTCTTAGTTTAAAGCTTGAAATTTGAAAAGTTTGACCAAGGTTTGACTTGTTGGTATATGATCTCGGATTTGAATTTTTATGATTTAGTTAGCTCCGTTAGGTAAATTGGGACTTAGGAGCGTGATTGTAATGCATTTTGGAAGTCCGTGGAAGGTTTAGGCTTGAATTGGCGAAATTGAAATTTTTGGCGTTTTCCGGTTGATAGGTGAGATTTTGATGTAGGAGTCAGAATGGAATTCCGGAAGTTGCAGTAGCTCCGCTGTGTCATTTGTGATGTGTGTGCAAAATATCAGGTCATTCGGACGTGGTTTGGTTGGGCTTTTGATCAAAAGCGTAATTTGGAAGTTCTTAAAATTCTTAGGCTTGAATCTGATGTGATTTTGGTGGTTTGATGTTGTTTTGGGCATTCCAAAGGTTGGAATTAGTTTGAATGAGGTTATGGGATATGTTGGCATGTTTGGTTGAGGTCCCGAGGGCCTCGGGTGAGTTTCGGGTGGTCAATCAGACCATTACATGTTGTTTGGAATTTGCAGAAAATTGTTGATCAGTGTTGCAGAGAAATGGCCTTCGCGTTCGCGAGGAGGCCCTCGTGTTCGCGAAGGGTTAGCTAGTGAAGGCTGGAATTTTAGCCTTCGTGTTTGCGAGGAAGGCTCCGCGTTCGTGAAGGGTTGATTGTTTGGGCATCGCGTTCGCGGGTGAATCTCCGCGTTCGCGTAGTGGTGTAATGCGATCGCGAAGGTTTAGTCTGAGGAAGCATCGTGTTCGCGATGGGCAGGTTGCGATCACAAAGAGGAAATTCTGGTCAAAGTTATTTTGTGCTTCGCGAACGCGAGGCTTTGACCGCGTTCGCGAAGAAGTATTTCAGGCTTGGGCAAAATGTTTAAATAGCCATTGTCTACGATTCTCGGGCTAACTTTCACCAATTTGGGCGATTTTGGTGCTTTTTGAGAGGATTTGAAGAGGGATTCAAGAGATAATAGCCATTGTGTGAATTCTACCAAATTAATCATGGAAATTAAGCCTAAAATTGAGGAATTATGGCTTGAATTTGGAGAGTTTAAATTGGGGATTTGAAGGGGAAATTGAGGTCCAATTTTGATATTCTTGGTATGTATAGACTCGTGAGATGATAAGAATTCTATGGATGTGACTTTTATTAGATTCTGAGACATGGGCCCGGGGCCGGGTTTTAGCAATTTTGGGATTTTTGATGTAAATTGAATATTTTTGAGTGGGCTTTGTTCCCTTAGCATATTTTAATAGTTATGTACAGATTGTGGCTAGATTTGGAGAATCCGGAGGTCGATTCGTGAGGGCAAAGGCATCACGGGCTAGAGTTTTGACCGGGTCGAGGTAAGTAATGATTGTAAATGCTGTCCTGAGGGTTTGAAACCCCAGATTTTACATCGTTGTCCTACTTTGAGGTAACACACACGCTAGATGACGAGCGTGGAGTCGTGCACCATTGGGGATTGAGACTTGGTCCGCCCCGTTTGACTATTAAGTCGCGTATTTGATTTGAAATCTTATGATATTCCATATTTTAGAGATTGATATTATATTTTGGGTTGTATGCCATGTTTGGAGCCTTGTGCCGACCTATTGAGGCCCTTAGGGGCACTTTTACTATTTTTCCTCACTCTATTTGTTTTGAAAGCATATCCTCAGTCATGATTTACCTGTTTATTGTTTAAACCTGGTTTTATCACTTTAATTCTTAAAATGTGAAAACTGTTTGGGCTGAGTTCCCTGTTTTACTAATGGTCTGAGTGATTGTGAGGTTGATGACTGAGATAGTCCGAGGGTCTGATTGTGAGGGTATTGACTGAGATATACCGAGGGTCTGATTGTGAGGTTAAAGACTGCGATAGACCGAGGGTTTGATGGTGAGGTTAATAACTGAGAGAGGCCAAGGGCCTGATTATGGGGATTATATATTTATGGATCGGGTTGCACACCGCAACGATATGTTTGATCGGGTTGCACGCCACAACGATATAGCGCTTGAGCTATAGGAGCCCCTCTAGAGTCTGCACACCCCCAGTGAGCGCAGTTGACTATATATATGGATCGGGCTGCACGCCGTAGCGATATATGGATCAAGCTGCACGCTGCAGCGCTTACTATATGGTACATATTGAGTGTAAATGCTGAGTGTGAGCGTTGATTGGTAAGAGTTGAGTCATGAGTGACTAAGAGGCGGGCCCTATAAGGCTATATATATATATATATATATATATATATATATATGTATATATATATATATATACATACATACATGTACATGAGTGATGCTTTGCTTGAGGGGATAGTTTATGAACTTACTGTTTTTTACTCCTCTTTAAAGTGAGTTTCTGTTGAACATGTTGATTTAATTACTGCTTTCACTCACCTTTAGACCGAGCCTTTATTGAAAATGTTGAACAAATGTTTTAAATAACTTTCATTTAAACTGAAGTTTTTAAGTTATGAAATGGTTGTGAATCTCCATTATGCCGAAGGGCTGTATACGAACTATGTTTTGCCCGAGGGGCCGATTATGGATTTCATCTCTTTTATTATAAATAGTATTAAACACCTACTGAAACTGTTGGAAAGCATTTTCAAATGATTTTTACCAAAAGCTGGATTTTTAAATGAGACGATTGACTCATATTTTGATTTGAAAGCCTGTTGTGCTTATTGAGTTTATCATAAATGTGGATTCATCGTTTCCTACTGCTCAGTATTTATTTACTCTTATTACTTATTGGGTTGGAGTACTCACATTACTCTCTGCACCTCGTGTGTAGATTCAGGTATTTCGAAATCCGGTAGTGAGTATTGATTGCTCGAAGGAGGAGTCGTCGGAGTTAGCAAGGTGGTTGTACGACGTTCGCAGCACTGCTTTCCTTCCTCTCATTTTCATTACTTTATTTAGTATATTTTTATACTCTTGTTGTATTCGGACCTTGGTAGATGCTCATGACTAGTGACACCCCGATGTCGGACTGTATTTATTTCCGAACTTGTTTTATTTCGCTAAATCTGTACTTGTTGGGGATTTATCCTTATAAATGACTTAAATTGACTTATTAAACTGTTAAAAGTGAATTTGGGAATTGTGTTGGCTGGCCTTGTCTTCATGAGAGGCGTCATCACGATCGGGTCCGATTTGGGGTCGTGACAAGTTGGTATTAGAGCCTAGGTTACATAGGTCTCACTAGTCATGAGCTGGTTTAGTAGAGTCTCGCGGATCGGGACGGAGACGTCTATATTTATCCTCGGGAGGCTGCAAAACCTTTAGGAAAAACTTCACATTCTTGAATTCTTATCGTGCGTCCTTAGATTTAGCTTGAAAAGTAACTCTTTGAATTCCTTCCACACGTTCGTATGCACGCATGAGCGCTTAGTATTAGATATGCATCGATGGCTTGTGATTCCCTGATCGAGGGGCGAGATGTGATCTCTGTACGTTGATGTTGGGCCAATTTGGAGTACTCGAGGCCGGATTTTTGCCTATAGCTTGAGCTCTGAGCTGATGATTGCGTGAGTGCGTGATTCTGGATCTACATGTTCTGTTATGTCCCTATTAAGGGGAGTAATGGTTGGATAGCTACGTGATGAGTATGTTATGACTGCGGGATGTGTTCATATGAACCGAATGAGGCGAGAAGGGTCTATTTTAGGGCAACAAGGATTATTTGGTGTTTGATTTCCACCGTGATTGGATGTATAGTACCGAGTTATGGGTGTGTGAAGAATCTTTTTATGTGTCCTAATTGGGAATGAAGTAAATTTCATGTTGCGATATGAGTTCAGACTCAGGAAGATTAAGTGACTGCGTAATGTTTATGACGGTGGAAGGTATACAAGAATGCCAGTTTAAGGCAAAGCAGGTGGGTTACGTCCTGCGGAGTGTTCTGGGTTGTGTGATCCTGATGTTGTCTATTAGAAGATCTCATTTATAAGTGAAATGTATGTGTTGCAATTTAAATTTGGGTCGCTTAAGAGAGTGGGTTTAACTGTTACGAGAGTGAATGTGAGATTTGCATAAGAGTTAAAGTACCAGATGGTCTGTGTTTCACAAGCTTATGAAAGATTGAGTTTAATTTCACTATGGTATTATGGCAGCAATAGAGTATATGCATTATGAGTTATTGAGTGTGTTTTGATCTATTGCTTCGAGCCAAGTGGAGGAGTCTGCTATTAATTAGTAGATTGCACGGTTATGTGCTATGTTGGTTCCAGTTTGAGGCATATTGGTGAATCAGTTATGGCCTACGGAGATTGAGACCGAGGATGGCTCGAGTAAAGGAAAATATTTTGACAGAGGTTGTAGTATGCTTCATAGGTGTGTGAGAATCACGGAATATCTTGAGTTGTTGTTGGTAAAGGATGCTCGGTGCATAGAGCAAGAAGTTTCCTGGTTGTATTGGGATGAGGTTGCATTCTGCAGTGTCTGAAGTGCTAATGAGGCACAGGTTGTTCGGTTCTTTTGATCGGGCTAATTGCGGTTTGAGTAGAGTGGATGACTCTCCAGAATGGTTCTAATGTGTCCAAGATTTTACATGTAACAATTGGGTGTTTTCAAGTTGTATATGTGGCTAGAAACTGAGTTTTCATTAGAAGATGTCAAGACTTGTGGTATTTTCTATATTAATTATGGAATTCTATATATCAGTATTAGGAAGGTGAAGGTAATGGCTTTGGATTCGTAGGAAGTCTCTTCAAGGTAAGAATTTGAACGTGGTGTTGTTGGGAATATCTAGAGAGTATTCAGCGGCTTATGGACCGTAGGACGGTATGGCTTTATGCTTGGGTCTCGTGTGGTAAGCCTGGGTTGAGGAATTGTGATGTTATAGCAAGAAAGAGTATCAAGTTGAAGGTAAATCAGAAGGGAACTCGGATAGATGGGATAGCTTGGTAGTAGGCCGAGTCGGTATGGTAAGGATATGATTAGTTCTTGGATGCTTACGAGGTAATGAGTTTCTACAGGTGTTTCGCGGCAATTCTTTTAGGTTTTAGTGACCTGCGTAGCTCGGTTGAGTTAGAAGGACTCAGTCCTGACGATTTAGAGTTGTGAAAATGGAATTTGGAGAGTTCTAGATAGTTTCCACCACAGTTAGAGGGGTATATTTTTCCTATTGGCGTAATGAATATGGGATGTATAGTAATTTTCTTCTAGATGGGATCAATGGAAAGTTGTTGGCTAATTGAGTACGTAGCGTCTTGTGGCCCGGAAAGGATATGAAGTTCTCGTGGTTATCCTAGGATGGTACAGTTTATGCGCTATGTTGTGTAGGATTGAGATTTGCATGTGTAAGGACACTGTTCAGATTTGAAAGGAAGGTCACAAATTCTTAGATAGCATGGGCAGCTATAGGTGACTAGATAAATGAGATCACTGATTGGTGTGGCTTGATGAGGGTATAACATTTCAGAAAAGGCGATGTGTTTGAGTTACAGATGCTTTATTGGTATTACGGCACTATCTTGTTTGATCAACAAATGATATTCGAGTTTGCTTAGTGACTTAGAAGAATTATAGGTGTACCTCTCATGAGATGATTGAGTACCAGAGGTGTGTTGTATATTCGAGCGGCAAAATTGGGATCAAATATGGTAATTCATATGCTTTATGGATTGAGAGACTGAAAGTTCTTATATACAGGTTAGCTCGTGGTTGTAGATGGCAAAGATGTGGGTAAGTTAGTCAGATGATAGTGTGTGCTATGATTCAGTCATTGCGAACCTTCGGAGGGTCATTTATTTGTTGTGGGTGACTAGAGTTGATGTGTGGTTCATTGGTAGACCTATATGTATGTGTGTTCTATATCACGACGGCTTTGTCGACTTCGAATTGCTATTGATGAGGGATGTATTGATTCGGTTGTTATCGAGCTATTAGTAATCAGGGGGATTTATGAGTTATCTTTCCAAGATGTGAGACGTTAGGGTTTGTTGGTTATAGGCACATGTGGTGCGGTGTTATTGGGGCCTCTCAGTGGAATTCGAGGGGGAAGAGTACTAGGCATTGCTCAAGGGGTGGCGTATCGGTTATGTCCCTTTTATGTAATTGCTTCGTGGTGGTTATGATGATTGCTTTGGTTTTAGACATCATATTGCGCACGGTTGTCGATTTTGAGCATAGTGAATTAAGGTGTTTTCACGTAGACCAGTGTTTGGATGAGGTCGCGCATTAGAACGAAGCTATGTGGAGGTATGATCCTGCGGGTTAGATTCGTGTGTTCTGTTTTTATGATGTGAGACGGGTTCTCAGCATTGTATGTGGTGGTACTGGTGAGCTTGCGGTGCAACTCTTTCATTTGAGTCATTTTCATGATTTAGGTATGTTCGGATTGTTGCTTATCGGTGTGCGGATTGCACAAGTCGTGGATTTAGTCTGTATTGATGTGTCATGTCACTAGAGTAGTTATGTTGGATTAGATGAGATCGTTGGGATCTTTAATGAATACAAACATATTCGATTTCAGCATGTTGGAAGGATAATATCAAGGTTCGGCTTAGAAATTTGATATGGTCCTTGCCAAAGGAGAGGTGGCTTCATAAATGGTTGATCTGGGAAATGGTTACGGCTTACTGCGTGTTTCATTTATCATGGCAGTATATGAAAGTGTTGGAATGAGACTTTAGTTGATAAGAGGTTTCCTATCGATATTCAGTCGTTGTGTGTAGCTGCTGTGATTAGAAGTTATTGCTGCAAGCGTTGAGTTATGTGGTATATCATGTAATTGCACCGAGGTTGCGAGTATGGGTTATTATAGCTTGTTCAGGCTTAGTCAGAGTATAGATATGAGATTTTGATCTTGTGGATGATTTTAGAAGTGGAAATGTGGTTCCAAGTTCATGGGCTATGTTGGACTGTGAAATTTCAGTTATTATGTTATCGGACCTATACGAGATAGGGTGACATGGGATCACCCCCAGGTATGTTCATGGTAAGGTTATTCAGCGATTGGTTGGCTTTTGGGACAACTCTGGGCACGTTCGAGGATGAACATATATTTAAGTGAGGGGGGATGTAACGATCCGACCAGTCGTTTTGAGCTTTTGCACCTTGCTCGTTAGTTCTCGAGCATTACTTACCCAGTGTGATGGATTATGACTTATGTAAATCGTTGGTTTTGGTTTTCAGGGTAATCAGAATGAATTTGGAAGAACAGTTCTCAGTGTGAAGCTTGAAATTTGAAAAGTTTGACCAAGATTTGACTTGTTGGTATATGATCTTGGATCAGAATTTTTATGATTTGGTTAGCTCTGCTAGGTGATTTGGGACTTAGGAGCGTGATCGGAATGCATTTTGGAAGTCCGTGGAAGGTTTAGGCTTGAATTGGAGAAATTAAAAATTTTAGCGTTTTCCGGTTGATAGGTGAGATTTTGATATAGGGGTCAGAATGGAATTCTGGAAGGTGCAGTAGCTCCGTTGTGTCATTTGTGACGTGTGTGCAAAATTTCATGTCATTCAAACGTGGTTTGTTTGGGTTTTTTATCGAAAGTGTAATTTGGAAGTTCTTGAAATTCTTAGGCTTGAATCCGATGTGATTTTGGTGTTTTGTTATTGTTTTGGGCATTCCAAAGGTTGGAATAAGTTTGAATGAGGTTATGGGATATGTTGACATGTTTGGTTGAGGTTCCGAGGGCCTTGGGTGAGTTTCGAGTGGTCAATCGGACCATTACATGTTGTTTGGAATTTGCAGAAAATTGCTGATCAGTGTTGCAGAGAAATGGCCTTCGTGTTCGCGAGTAGGCCCTCGTGTTCGCGGAGGGTTAGCTCCGCGTTCGCATAGAGTAATTTGACCAGCTGGGCTTGAGGAATTTTTATTCATTGCGTTCGCGAGTGGTGTAATGCGATCGCGAAGGTTTAGTCTAAGGAAGCATCACGTTTGCGATGGGCAGGTCGCAATCGCGAAGAGGAAATTCTGGTCAAAGTTATTTTGTGCTTCACGAACGCTAGGCTTTGACCGCATTCGCGAAGAAGGATTTCAGGCCTGGGCAGAATGTTTAAATAGCCATTGTCTGCGATTTTAGGGATAACTTTCACCATTTTTGGGCGATTTTGGAGCTTTTTGAGAGGATTTGAAGAGAGATTCAAGAGATAACACCTGGAGGTAAGATTTTCGAACTCAATACTCGATTCTTGTGTGAATTCTACCAAATTAATCATGGAAATTAAGCTTAAAATTGAGGAATTAGGACTTGAATTTGGAGAGTGTAAATTGGGGATTTGAAGGGGCAATTGAGGTCCGATTTTGATGTTCTTGGTATGTATAGACTCGTGAGAGGATGAGGATTCTATGTATATGACTTTTATCGGATTCCGAGACGTGGGCCCGGGGGCCGGGTTTGAGCAATTTCGGGATTTTTGATGTAAATTGGATATTTTCGAGTGGGCTTTGTTCCCTTAGCATATTTTAATAGTTATGTACTGATTGTGGCTAGATTTGGAGCATCCGGAGGTCGATTCGTGAGGGTAAAGGCATCGCGGGCTAGAGTTTGAACCGGATCGAGGTAAGTAATGATTGTAAATGTTGTCCTGAGGGTTTGAAACCCCGGATTTCACATCGTTGTGCTACTTTGAGGTAACACACACGCTATATGACGAGCGTGGAGTCGTGCGCCATTGGGGATTGAGACTTGGTCCATCCCGTACGACTGTTAAGTCGCGTATTTGATTTGAAATCTTATGATATTCCATATTTAGAGATTTATATTATATTTTGGGTTGTATGCCATGTTTGGGGCCTTGTGCTGACCTGTTGAGGCCCTTAGGGGCACTTTTACTATTTTTCCTTACTCTATTTGTTTTGAAAGCATATCCTCAGTCATGATTTACCTGTTTATTGTTTAAACCTGGTTTTATCACTTTAATTCTTAAAATGTGAAAATTGTTTGGGCTGAGTTCCCCGTTTTACTAATGGTCCGAGTGATTGTGAGGTTGATGACTGAGATAGACCGAGGGTCTGATTGTGAGGTTAAGGACTTAGATAGATCGAGGGTCTGATGGTGAGGTTAATAACTGAGAGAGGCCGAGGGCCTGGTTGTGAGGATTATATATTTATGGATCGGGCTGCACGCCGCAGCAATATATATATATATATATATAGATATATATATATATATATAGATCGGGCTGCACGCCGCAACGATATATGGATCGGGTTGCACGTCGCAGCGGTTATTATAAGACTGTAGGAGCTCCTCTGGAGTCTGCACATCCCCAGTGAGCGCATTCGACTATATATATGGATCGGGCTGCACGCCGCAGTGATATATGGAACGGGTTGCATACCGCAGTGGTTACTATATGGTACCTATTGAGTGTGAGTGTTGATTGGTAAGAGTTAAGTCACGAGTGACTGAAAGGCTTGCCCGAGGGGCTATATATATATATATACATGTACATGAGTTATGCTTTGCCTGAGGGGCTAGTTTATGAACTTACTGTTTTTCACTCCTCTTTAAAGTGGGTTTCTATTGAACATGTTGATTTAATTACTGCTTTCACTCACCTTTAGACCGAGCCTCTATTGAAAATGTTGAACAAATGTTTTAAATAACTTTCTTTTAAATTGAAGTTTTTAAGTTATGAAATGGTTGTGATTTTTTGTTATGCCGAAGGGCTGTATACGAACTATGTTTTGCCCGAGGGGCAGATTATAGATTTCAACTCTTTTATTATAATAGTATTAAACCCCTACTGAAACTGTTGGAAATCATTTTCAAATGATTTTTACCAAAAGCTGGATTTTTAAATGATACGATTGACTCGTATTCTGATTTGAAAGCCTGTTATGCTTATTGATTTTATCATAAATGTGGATTCATTGTTTCCTACTGCTCAGTCTCTATTTACTCTTATTACTTACTGAGTTGGAGTACTCACATTACTCCCTATACCTCGTGTGCAAATTCAGGTATTTCGGAACCCGGTAGCGGGTGTTGATTGATCGGAGGCGGAGTCGTCGGAGTTAGCAAGGTTGCTGCACGACGTTCGCAGCACTGCTTTCCTTCCTCTCATTTTTATTACTGTATTTAGTATATTTTTAGACTCTGGTTGTATTTGGACCTTGGTATATGCTCAAGACTAGTGACACCCCGATGTCGGGCTGTATTCATTTCCACACTTGTTTTATTTCGCTAAATCTGTACTTGTTGGGGATTTATCCTTATAAATGACTTAAATTGACTTATTAAACTGTTAAAACTGAATTTGAGAATTGTGTCGGCTGGCCTTGTCTTCAGAAGAGGCGCCATCACGACCGGGTCCGGGTTGGGGTCGTGACAACTGTGCTTTTTGCTAGCTTGAGAATTTTGACACTTATCATCGAAACATCAGACCCTGTCTCTTTGGAGATGGCATGATTGTCCCCAACAGTTGATTGAGTTGTAGCAAGAAGGTCCTTGATGATGGTCAACTTGTTATCACTAGCAGTCAATTTTTCTACAAAATCAGGATCACTTACACTATGATGGGAACTAGAGGGGCTTTGACCTTTGAATCAGGCTGAACATTCTTGATTTCTCCCTCCTGTTTCTTCACCCAGGAATCCTTAACACACACATACCCCATATTGGCAAAGGCTCTAGAGTTGTAGGATTTGGAGACAAAGACAAAAGGGTATTATTCTCTTTACTGCTGTCAGTTTTTGATCTACCAGTTGTGTTAGTAGTTGTGGACTCAGTTCTAGCCGGTCCTTTTCTAGTTGACTTGTAAGTCGCCTGGTTAGACTTGACAGAACTGTGACTGGTGGATTTGCGCATGCCATTCAATTGCTTTTGCAATTCCTAAACCTCATCTTGAAGTACATCTCTTTCAATTTCACATACTTCAAGATTAAGTTCTCAGTCCTTCTTTTCCCGATTGAGTCTTTTCAATTCATTCAACATCTTTTGACACTCCTTTAGGGTGAGATCAAGAATATCCTACAATTCATTACATCTATCATAGTCATAGGATCTTACCTCGCTTGTTTTACCTCGTGCCATGAAACAGTTTTCAGTATCTTCTTTGCTTTCATCATCTGATGTGTCTTCATTAGTCCAGCAGCTAGAATATTTGTTCATATCATTTTCTAAAATAGTCATGAATCACAGGTTTGCTATTTCCTCATGTTCTGAGCTGTCTTCATCACTCCAGCTTCCGAAGGCTTTTTTTTGTTGAATTCTCTGAAGACTTTTCTTTTAAGTTTAGGGCATTTAGCTTGAACATGGCCATACCTTTCGCATTCAAAGCATTTTTCATCATTTTTATCTTGTTCATTATATTGCCTAGTTCGTCTGGATGACATCCTTCCCTTTTTTGTATTTCTATATCTTCTCATCAATCCATTCATGTTTCTTGATACCATGACAATTTCTTTTTCAAGAGCTTCTGGATCGTCATCAATATCATCTTCAGGTCCTTCAGTTATAGTTTTGAAGGTAACTGTTTTCTTCTTTTCTTCCTGATTTGTTGTCTTGAGATGGGTTTCTTCAAATGCTATAAGATCTCCTCGTAGTTCATCATATGAAAGATTGTTTAGATCTTGGGATTTGAGTGTAACTACTTTTATCTGCCATGAGGTAGGCAAACTCCTCAGCATTTTTCGAACTTGATCACCACTTGAGTAGGGTTTACCAAAGGCTTTCAGATCGCCAAAGATTTTGCTAAATCTCGCAAACATTTCCTCAAAGGATTCTCTTTCATTCATCTGAAAGAGTTCATAATCATGAACCAACATGTTTATTCGAGTTTCTTTCACTTTTCTAGTTCCTTCATAAGTAAATTTCAGTTTGTCCCACATTTCTTTGGCAGTATCTGTCACAACCTAAAATTCCTCCGAATGAGTCGTGATTGCACCTAGTCCCTAAACTGGGTAAGCCTAACATTAACTGAGATAACATTTATATTTGCTAACTTTAATTTAAATAACTCTTAACAAATTACAATTCCCAAAACTGGTGATACAAGTCATAAGCTTTTCTAGGAGTACATTACTGTTCTGAAACAAAAGGAACAAATGGAAATAAGTACAAGTGAAGATGACTTTGAGGCCTGTGAACGCTGCAACAGGTTTACCTTTAGTCTCCACCGCAACGATCCGCACATCTACTATCGATCAAATACCTGGATTTGTACACAAAAATGTACAGAAGTGTAGTATAAGCACACCACAGCGGTGCCCAGTAAGTATCAAGACTAACCTCGGTGGGGTAGTGACGAGGAACAGTCCAGACACCTACTGGTCAAATAAATTGAACAGGATATGATAATAAACTATCAACCTAAAGATGACAAATTAATATCAATAGCATGGAAAGAACAAACTACAATTAGTAGAAACAATAAAGAGAAACACGGATGGATATGAAATATAATCAGGTAAATTAACACCAACATAGCTGGAACACATACAAGTAAAAATGTACTCAATTAAGGAAGGCGATGTCAGCTCAATAAATCATATCATTTTTTATGCACAATTCCAACCATCTCAAACTCGATGCCTCATATCATAATCTCAATTACCAAACCTTTAGCACACCTGACACCTTATGCCCACGCATTTCTATCTTACTTTGTACAAGAACACTCTCATATTACTCATTACATAGGGTCCATAACCAATGCAATTAAAATGTTCAAGGAGTCTCATTTACATAACATAAAGTAGAGTACCGCTTCTAAACCAATTAGGAACTCATCAAGAAAAGATGAATTTATTTTTAGAAATCATTTGAATAAAGAAAGAACCATTTTAAATTAAAATACAACATCGAATGAATTATTACCTTTAACATGAGATTCAATAATTTAACTTAGTAGAAATTCCATTTTAAGTAAAATACAACCTCAGACGGTTTAAGCGAATTTAATTGAATAACTAATTGAATTAAAAAATAAAATAATTATTGAAATTTGAAGTATTGAAATATATATATAAATATGGCGAAGTATTGAAAACACTATGGGGTTCCATCACAAAGGATCAAAATAGTAAAGGAATTTGAACAGTTAAAACACCTAAATTAATAACAACGAATAAACACAAGGAAACAGAAAGTGCACGACATCACCCTTCGTGCTTTATCACTCTTCCTAATCATATGCATAAATAAAAATGTGCACAGCATCACCCTTTGTGCTTTAACTCTCTTATAACATCACCATTCATGCATTAACTATCATAATCATGGCACGGCATCACCCTTTGTGCATTAACTCTCATAATCATGGCACGACATCACCCTTCGTGCATTAACTCTCACTCAAAATATCATGCATGACATCACCCTTCGTGCTTTACACTCTTCCTCACCCAAACCATAGAAGCAATACATCCCGACAAGGGAATCAACAATATGAACAATAACATCCCGACAAGGGAATCAACAACAATCCAACAATCAAACCACAAGGAATTCAACCACCAAAAGGATGGATACACGACAATAAGAGAATCACGGAAAAACTAAGAAGCACAATAACCTTAACAAAACAACAAGACATAATAAGCACGTGATAACTATACCGGTGACCACAATAATTTGAACACCTAGCATATATGCACGGGGTCATAGAGGAATTCACTATTAAGGGATAACAAACCAATAAGGAGAACAATCACTTCAACTAAGGCAAATAAGGGCCACGTAACAAGTAAGAGTTAGGGGGAAAAGCTAACAATCAAATAAAGGTAAAGCAAACAATTAGGAAGCCCAAACATAACTGAAAAACTTCTCAGTTAATGAACATAAGGACCTAAGAACCCTAAAGGCAAATTTCCCACAAATAAGTTCGAGCACACACTAGTCACCTCGCATGTACGGACTACAATTAGCATAGAAGACTCAAATCCTAAGGGGAAGTCCCCCACGCAAGGTTATGCAAGATACTTACCTCAATCCGGTCAATTCAATACTCAATTTAGCCTTCCCTTAACCAATTCATCAATGCTCGCCTCAGTCTAGCAAAAAATGACTTGAATACATCAAACAATGCAAAAGAAAATAATTCCAATTAACAAAATTATAATTCTTTCACAATTTTCAAAAAGTCAACAAAAGTCAACCCCCGATCCCGCACCTCAAAACCCAATAAAATTTACAAAAATCAAACACCCATTCCGCTATGAGTTCACTCATACAAAAATTATCTAATTCCGATATCATTTGGTCATTCAAATAATTATTTTACATTTTAGAAAAACTTTACAAAACTTCCCCAAATGCCATCCCAAATCACTAATCAAATGATGAATTCAATGATAGATTCACGTATTTTAGCCAAATCCGAATTAGAATCACTTACCCCGATGAATTTCTTTAAAAACCTTCGAAAAATTGCCAAGATCCGAGTTCTCTAGGTAAAAATATGAAATAAAACCCTAAATCTCGTATTTATAGTGCACCTCCCGGATTTCCATTACCGCTGATCACAGAAAATCACCACTGCATTGCTCACCCCTCCGCGGGTCCCAAAAAGTAGCGCGGTCCGCACTTCTGGTGGATACACAGATAGGCCTTAGTATTTTGGCCATAACATTCTCTAAAGATATCCAAAATTCTGATTTCTTTACATTTCTGAAACTAGACACGAAAGGCTACAACTTTTGTTTTTGAATCATCTCAAAATTCCTTGTGGATCAAGAGATATAGGCTTCCAAAGTCAGACCAACGAACCTGCAGATTCTTCATGACCGCGGCCGTGAACAGATTTCCGCTGATAGCGAAAAGTTCATGTCTGCAGCAAAATATCACCGCTGACAGTGGTCCTTTTGGCCTCTGGGGCAATGATTTACCGCTGTCCACCCACGATCCAGAAAAACTTCCGAGTGCCGAAAAGTCCAAACTCGCTCAAAACTTACCCCGAAATTCATCCGAGGCCCCCGGAACTTCAGCCAAAAGTAATCTCAAGTCTTAAAATATCATACTAACTCAATCAAGCTCTCGAATCACCTCAAACAATAACAAAAATATAAATCACACACCAATTCAAGCTTAATGAACTTGAAACCCCATACTTCCACAACTGCTGCCGAAACCAACCAAACCAAGTCCGATTGACCCCAAATTTTGTACACAAGTCACAAATGACATTACGAACCTACTCCAACTCACGAAATTATATTCCAACTCCGATATCATAAAAGTCAACTCTCGGTTAACCCTCTCCATTTTTCTAAACTTCAACTTTTCCAATTTTCACCGAAATGCCTCAAATTACCCTACAGGCCTCCAAATCCAAATCCGAACACACGCCCAAGTCCAAAATCACCATACTAAGCTACTAGCATCATCCAAAACTCATTCCGGAGCCGTTTACTCAAAGGTCAAATTCCGATCAAATTCTCTCCACTTAATCTTCCAAAACTATATTCCTTCTTCCAATTCAACTCCGATTCATCCAGAAATTGAATCCAACCATACACACAAGTCGATATACATAATGTGAAACTGCTCTTGACCTTAAACTGCCGAACCGTATGCAATTGTTCAAAACGACCAGTCGGATCATTACATCCTCCTCCATTTAAACATATGTTCGTCCTCGAACGTGCCCAGATTCGTTCCAAAACCATCGAACCACTGCATGAGCTCCTAGTACATACACTCGGGGGTGTTTCCTCATTACCCAACCAATGCAGAACTAATGATGTCACTTAACTGAAGGTCTCATCTCCTCCTTAGTCCATAACCATAGAACATAACCCAAACCTCAACATCTTAAATTCATCATAGGACCCAAATTTGACATCATCACACTGATTACACCCGAACAAGCTGAATCGAGCTAGAAATTCCAATCCAGGATACAATCATATGTTATTCCACACAACTTCCATACTCGAAGAAATAACCTCTAACCACCATAGCTGCTCAAATGACATCCTGGATGCCGGAAATACACTTCACAGCTCGTACAACACAAATCACAATATACTCCAGTACCACCAACTGTCCCCAATCAATACCCACCTCGTGACCTTTCCACAATCGCGACAACTAGTCAACCAATTAAACTTCCCAAGCTCGCACTCATCAACCAGATATCAGAAACCGTTGCGCCTCCATTTGAACAATTGAATAGTCTCTCAATACCTCTGTATCTTCAGTTTGGACGACACATTGAGACAATGCCTGAGCATCCCTGACTCTTTCGTAGCCCGTTTGTAGTATCACAAACCACTGGCGCATAGCGGACACTAAAAGCGTAATATCATACACGAGTGGATGTAGAGGAACATAAGTTATATACTTCGAGCTGAATAAATATCGCACGATAAGGAATGAAAGAAGTGAGATTATCCTAATAGTTCTGTAGCCTCTTGAAAACAAGTATAGACGTCTCCGTACCGATCCACGAGACTCTACTAAACCTGCTTATGACTCGTTGCACCTATGAACCTAGAGCTCTGATACCAACTTGTCACGACCCAAAATCCCCCCGAAGGAGTCGTGATGGCACCTAGTCTCTAAACTAGGTAAGCCTAACATTTATTGAGATAACATTTATATTTTCTAACTTTAATTTAAATAACTCTTAACAAATTACAATTTTCAAAACTGGTGGTACAAGTCATAAGCTTTTCAAAGAGTAGTTATACAAAATAAATACATCATTATTCCGAAACAAAAGGAACAAATGAAAATAAGTACAAATGAAGGTGACTCCGAGGCCTGCAAATGCTACAACAAGTTTACCTTGAGTCTCCACTGCAACGACCCGCCCAGCTACTACCGATCAATTACCTGGATTTGTACACAAAAATATACAAAAGTGTAGAATGAGCACACCACAGTGGTACCCAGTAAGTATCAAGACTAACCTCGGCGGGGTAGTGACGAGGAACAGTCCAGACACCTACTGGTCGAATAAATTGCATAGGATATGATAATAAACTATCAACCTAAAGATGACAAAGTAATATCAACAACAGGGAAAGAACAAACTACAATCAATAGAAACAATAAAGGGAAATACGGATGGAAAACGAAAGATAACCAAGTAAATTAGCACCAACATAGCTGGAACACAGACAGGTAAAAATGTACTCAATTAAGGAAGGGAATGTCAGCTCAATAAATCATATCATTTCTGATTCACAATTCCAGCCATCTCAAACTCGATGCCTCATATCATAACCTCAATTACCAAACCTTTAGTACACCCGGCACCTTGTGCCCACACATTTCTATCTCACTTTACACAACAACGTTCTCATGTTACTCAGTACATAGGGTCTATCTATAACCAATGCAATTAAAATGTTCAAGGAGTCTCATTTACATAACATAAAGTAGAGTACCGCTTCTAAACCAATTAGGAACTCAACAAGAAAAGATGAAGTTATTTTTAGAAATCATTTGAATAAAGAAAGTACCATTTTAAATTTAAATGCAACATCTAATGAATTATTACCTTTAATATGGGATTCAATAATTTAACTTAGTAGAAATTCTATTTTAAGTAAAATACAACCTTAGACGTTTAAGGGAATTTAATTGAGTAACTAATTGAACTAAAAAGTGAAAGAATTATTGAAATTTGAAGTACTGAAATATATATATATATATATATATATATATATATATATATATATATATATATGACGAAATGTTGAAAACACTATGGGGTTCCATCACAAAGAATCACAGCAGTAAAGGAATCTGAATAGTTAAAATACCTGAATTTATAACAACGAATAAACACAAGGAAATAAAAAGTGCACGACATCACCTTTCATGCTTTATCACTCTTCCTCACCATATGCATAAATAGAAATGTGCACGGCATTATCCTTTGTGCTTTAACTCTCCCATAACATGGCACGACATCACCCTTCGTACATTAACTCTCATAATCATGGCACGGCATCACCCTTTGTGCATTAACTCTCATAATCATGGCACGATATCGCCCTTCGTGTATTAACTCTCATAATCATGGCACAACATCACCCTTCATGCATTAACTCTCATAATGATGGCACGACATCACCCTTCATGCATTAACTCTCACTCACAATATCATGCACGACATCACCCTTCGTGCTTTACACTCTTCCTCACCCAAACCATAGAAGCAATACATCCTTGCAAGGGAATCAACAATATGAACAATAACATCTCGTCAAGGGAATCAACAACAATCCAACCACAAGGAATTCCACCACCAAAAGTATGAATACACCGCAACAAGAGAATCACAGAAAAACTAAGAAGCACAATAACCTTAAAAAAATAACAAGCCATAATAAGCACGTGATAACTACACCGGTGACCACAATAATTTGAACACCTAGCATATATGCACGGGGTCATAGAGGAATTCACCATTAAGGGATAACAAAACTATAAGGAGAACAATCACTTCAACTAAGACAAATAAGAGCCACATAACAAGTAAGAGTTAGAGGGAAAAGCTAACAACCATATAGAGTTAAAGAAAATAATTAGGAAGCCCAAGAATAACTGAAAGACCTCTCACTAAAAGAACATAAGGACCTAAGAACCCTAAAGACAAATTTCCCACAAATAAGTCTGAGCACACGCTCGTCACTTCGTATGCAAGGACTACAATTAGCATAGAAGACTCAAATCCTAAGGGGAAGTCCCCTGCGCAATGTTAGGCAAGATACTTACCTCAATCTGGTCAATTCAATACTCAATTTAGCCTTCCCTTTACCAATTCATCAACACTCGACTCAATCTCGCCAAAAATGACTTGAATATATCAAACAATGCAAGAGAAAATAATTTCAATTAACAAAACTATGATTCTTATACAATTTGCAAAAAGTCAACAAAAGTCAACCACCCGGACTCGCATCTCGGAACCTGACAAAATTTACAAAAATTGAACACCCATTTCGCTATGAGTTCACTCATACAAAAATTATCTAATTCTGATATCATTTGGTCTTTCAAATCATCATTTTATATTTTTGAAAAACTTACAAAATTTCCCCAAATTCCATCCCAAATCACTAATCAAATGATGAATTCAATGATAGATTCATATATTTTAGCCAAATCCGAGTTAGAATCACTTACCCCGATGAATTTCTTGAAACACCTTCGAAAAATCGCCAAGATCCGAGCTCTATAGGTAAAAATATGAAATAAAACCCTAAATCTCGTATTTATAGTGCACCTCCTTGATTTCCATCACCGCTGACCGCAAAAAATCATCGTTGCAGCGCTCACCCCTCCGCGGGTCCCGAAAAAGTAGCGCGGTTCGCACTTCTGGTGGCTGCACAGACAAGCCTTAGTATTTTAGCAATAACATTCTCTACACATATCCAAAATTATGATTTCTGTAAATTTCTGGAAACTAGACACATAGGGATACAACTTTTGTTTTTGAATCATCTCAAATTTCCTTGTAGATCAAAAGATATAGGCTTCTAAAGTCGGACCAACGAACCTGCAGATTCTTCATGACTGCGGCCGCAGACAGATTTCCGCTAACAGCCAAAAGTCCACGTCTGCAGTGAAATATCACCGCCGACATCGGTCCTTTTGACTGTTGGGGCAATGATTTACCGTTGTCCGCCCACGATCCAGAACAACTTTCGAGTGTCGAAAAGTCCGAACTCGATCAAAACTCACCCCAAAATTCATCCGAAGCCCCCGGAACCTCAACCAAATGTAAGCTCAAGTCTTAAAATACCATAGTGTTGTCCCAAGTAAAGGTTAGTTTTGAAGACTCACAAAGGAACTCAGGATGAACCAGGTCCATCCCTCAAGTTCACAAAAACGGGCAGATTTGAGTATGTGGGATGCACGTGAAGGAGATAAGCTTAACTTGGTGTATTTAATATATCTTAATCGAAAAGGTTGCATAATTGATAAGGATAGGGACTCCTTAATCAAAGAGAACACTATCCAATATAGGTAAGGAGTTAGAAGTTGAAATCAACTAGAACTCTTCCACCAAGGAAGAGTTGCATCAGAACTCTAGTTATTTCTTCATCCACTAACTCTATAAATTACAGGATGTTATCACATTACAGTGTTGCACAAAAACGCAGAAGTTAAACGTGAATTGAGAGCAAAATAGCAAGGCTTTTTGCAAGCAGTTCGTGTGTAATTCAAGTGTGCAAACTTGAAGCTACATGAACTAGATTGAAGAACCAGCTGTATAAAGAGTTTTATGTGTCTTTCTTTATTTCTAATTCAAGTGTAGTAGGTGTTTTCATATTATTTTCAGCTTTATCTAGAAGCAATTATAATAGGTACTTTGAGTTTTCAAGTTAGAGTTAAGTTGAAGTTGTCGCAACAGTTAGAGGATGGTTGCTACAACAGGATTAGAGGTAATCCTTAGGTTTACAAAAAGTTTTGTAAATGCTGTTTTGGCTCAGTGATTTAGTGAAGTGTTGGGGAAAATCCTACTGAGTAGTAGGTCATGGTTTTTTCACATTTTGAGCCTGGTGTTTTCCACGTAAAAATACTTGTGTTCTTTACTTTCTATATTTATTATTCCGCAACAATAGTAGTTGGAACACATAGAAGAACTAGGTCCTTCCATAAACAGTTTAAGCGAAATATTGGTCACCACACAAATCACCTTCCCTCTTGTGTGGCATTGACATATAAAACATCAATTGGTATCAGAACAGGTTATCCTTGAAGAGGCTAACACCTTAGGAATAGATCAAGATGAGCGCACCACCTAGAAACTGGGAAGGGCAATCCACTGATAGGCCTCCACTCTTTAATGGCTAGTACTACTCTTGGTGGAAAAACAGTATGAGAGATCACATTATCGGAGAAGACTATCAGCTATGGGACATTGTCACTGATGGTCCCCTAGCTACCACGAAGAAGAATGCTGAAGGAGTAGATGTGCCAAAAACAAGAGCTGACTGTAATGTTGAGGACTTGAGGAAATGGGAAAAGAATGTTAAGGCCAAGAAATGACTTGTGTGTGGACTTGGTCCAGACGAGTACTGTAGAATTCAAAGTTGTACCACTGCTAAAGAAATCTGGGATACTTTGCAAGTGGCTCATGAAGGAACACCTCAAGTGAAGAGGTCTAAAGGAACACTGTTGTATTCTCAATATGATAATTTCACCATGGAGGAAGAGGAAACCATCCAGGAGATGTATACAAAGTTCACCCCACTGACAAATGAACTTAAGTCTCTTGGAAGGGTTATTATTGAAGAGGACAAAGTTGAGAAAATTTTGACAAGGGTTCTGCTAGTCACTTGGGAAAGCAAAATCACTGTTATTCAGGAATCAAAGAACATTGCCACTCTTAAGTTGGATGAGCTAGTTGGAAATCTCACTGCATAAACTTAGAAGGCAAACCATGAAGATGGATGAACCCAAGAAGGAAAGGAGCCTGACATTCACAATCATTGAATGTGCTGATCTAGAGGAGGATGAAATGACCATGATCACAAAGGACTTCAAGAAGTACCTAATGAGAGGAAAGGGTCCTTCAAGAAGTGGAAGCTACAACAAACCAAGGGTTCCTAAAAAACAAACCAATGAGGGGTGTTACAAGTGTGGGAATACTGATCACCACATCAAAAACTGCCCTCAATGGGAAATTGAATGGAAGAAGGAAAGAGCTGGGAAGAAGGAACAGGTTCAACCTAAGAAGAACAAAGGATCAACAAAGTCTATGGTTACTACCTAGGGAGAAAGCTCAGATGAGGACTCAGAGGGTGAAGATGGAGATGAACAAGCACTTATGGCAATTGGAGAATCCGATGAGGAATCTGAGGTAAGTATAATTCATCTTAAAGACAAGATTAAGTTTTTGTCTAACAAAAGGCTATCTGAGTTACTCCTGGATTTCATTGATGATGTCACACCTCCTTTTTCGCCCGCGTCGCCGCAAAGGGACGCGGAGGGGAGTTTTTTCCAATTAAAGGACAATCGAAACGGGATTTATTTATTTATTTCAGAGTCGCCACTTGGCAGATTTATGGTGTCCTAAGTCACCGGTTGAATCATGAATCGAGGAAAAGAATGACTCTGTTTAACAGTCTGCGCACCAGAAATCCAGATAAGGAATTCTGTTAACCCGGGGAAGGTGTTAGGCATTCCCGAGTTCCGTGGTTCTAGCACGGTCGCTCAACTGTTATATTCAGCTTAATTATCTGATTTTATACAAATACGAACTTATGTGCAAATTCTAACTCTTTACCGCTTTTATTTTTATTATTTTATAGAGAATTGCAACGTTGTGAAAATGTATCTCGAACTACGTCACAATCAATGTACCCATGGTCGTCGACACATTTCGACTCCGTTGAGATTTGGACTTGGGTCACATCAATGTATATCCGCGTTTAAGAAAGTAAATTATTAAAGGCGCGCCTAAAGCGACTAGCGTATTATTATTTTTGAGAAGGTCGTGAAATCTTGCTAAAACGGCCCATCCGAAGTCTAATTAATTATTAATCATTTATTGAGGGCCCTGCAGCTTGCGTTTTATTTTGGCGAAGCACGCCTCATTTATTTTAAGGATATCCTAAAGTGATTACATTTCTATTAAATTTGTCTCTAAAATAAAAGAGAAAAAATCCTAATTAATTACAGGCTTGAAAAAAGGCGCAACATATTAAATGCTAGATTAAGACAAATGTTAACCGAAAGGAATATTACTAAAATTGAAATTATAAATAAAATACGGAATCGACAAATAATATATTCAAAAGAAACTAATTATCCTATAACTAGATTAAACTCGCATTATTAGATGACTTGAACCGTTGAAATTAATTATTTACAACTATTTGAAACTAGAATCAATCTTAATTACTAATGCATATTCGAAAGTTTATAAAATTTAAACGTTAACTCGTCTTGTTTGAACTCAAATCATGCCATAATGCCTAATTCACGAAATTAATTTAAATTCATGCTTTAACTAATTTTAGCTACATGTTCGCGATTAACCTACTGTTGACAATATTAAAACCTTCATAGCTAGTGAACTAATCAGTTTTGCCAAGCCGATTCACTAAAGACCAACTTATGTTATTTTCCTCTTATTCCAATTATTAAACAGTTTGACAGTAATGAGCATGCTTAAATATATACTATCTAATAATCAAACTAAAGCAGAGTATTATTTAATACATCACTACAAGATGCCTAGTTATGCAAAGCAACAAAAATTTACAGAATAATTAATACATGAAATAGCCTAAATACAATCAGTAAAAGAAACAAAGAAAAAGCTAAATTAAAACTTCAAAGTTCTATTCTTCATATGTATTCATGCTTTCACATTTCAGTTTACAATATCGACAAGATTACAGCTATGTACCTGGTATTGGAAGTAAAAGAAAAGGAAGATCAGCAGAAATGCAGTAGCATACAACAACAGCAACACCCAGCAACAGATTTAAAAACCGAGCAGAAATCCAGCAACACCCAATGAAACAGTGGCAAATAACCAAATAGCAACCCAGGAAAAACCAACTTGAAACCCAGCAATACCAAACAATCACAGGCAGAATGCAGAGTGAACCAGAAGCAAACGATGCAATGGAACCATTCTGATTTTTGTTCTTTTAACACTCAAAATAGAACATGTTCAAACTACTGACTCTCAAAAAGAAACTGAATTCTTAACGTTAAAATCTAGTCTTTTTCTCTCAAATTCTGACCCTCCAAGATTTAAAAGTCAGTCAATTTTTTTTAACTTAAATTCTGAATTCCCCCCAATCCTTTCTTAATATTCAAAAAACCTCCCTTTCTTGTGTCCAGCCCCCCTTATTTATTTACAAACTTGAAGCATTTAAACTAAATCCCACCATCTTCTACTCATCCCCCTTTTGAATCCCACTACCTAATGTTTTGTCCCCCATTATATTAAACAATGTATTAATTCCCACTAACATATATCTTTTCCTTATTTAATTCCCTTATTGCCTCACTGCCGCATGCTTTGTCCCCCACTATATTAAACAAATATATTAATTCCCACCATTATGTCTTGTCCCCCACTACGTATTAAAAAATATATTAAATTAATATTATTAGTACCTAGTGGACGGAGCACTCAAATTAATCATTTTTAAGACTCATTTAAAATCCCGAAAATGCCCCTGAAACTACAGAAATTACCATTCTACCCCTGAAAATACTGTCATTTACCATTCTACCCCCATCCCTTTCAATTTGTACCAAAATCATATCAGCTATAACCAATTCAAACCTGACAATTGACAACTAATAATCAAACTCTGCATAATAAACTTGCCAAACAAACTCCTAATCGACAACGTTCATGAATTAACAACATAGTCAGATTCATATCCGAACAAACTCAGCAGAACAAACAAGTAAACACAAATCACTAAACTCGATCATCAATCGAACTTCGAATTAAATCCAACAATATTACAACAAAGATGAATGATTCAAACTAAATCAAAAACTAAAAATAAACACTCACATTAAATCACTTGATGAAAAACGAACTTCAAACAAAAAATGAACACGAATTAAATCTAACTCAAACAAAGACCAAATTTTGAATTCAAACCAACCTATCGGAACACGAACATAATCATGGAAAGAAGAAAAGGAGCGGAAGATGAATTTATTGAACGAAAACTAAAAGAAAAGTGAACGGAAACATACTAGTTTGAAGTCCGGGTTCGAACGGAACCTCGACGAACTACCTCGACGTATGACTGAGCATGAACTCGACGTGCTGCCTGGAGATAGAGTTGCTGACGAAGAAGAAGAAGCAGCAAGGTTGGTCGACGGAGCAGCTGGGGTTTCAGCCGGCGATGGCTGTTCGTGGTTGGTCGACGAAGTTGCTACTGGTTTGGGGCGATGAAGGCGACGGACTGTTTGGTTGTTTGGTGGAGCAGCTGGTCGTTAGGAGGAGGCTGTGTGTGTGTTGAGCAGCAGCAGCCATGGTGAAGAAGAAGAAGCAACATCGATGGTGGTTTGGGTGGTGTTCATGGCTGGACGTAGCAGAAACGATGGTGGTCGTTTGGATGTGACGAACTGGTTGCTGCTGGTTGGGCGATGCTGGAAGGGTCGTTTGGAGGGTGGTCGTCGTGGTTGAGCTAGGTTGTTCGACGATCAGGAACGCAGCAGCACTGCTGCTTGTTAATGGCGGACGGGGGGTCGACTTGGGTGAAGCTGGACGTTGGGGTGGTCGTTCATGGTTGAAGACGAAGGGAGAGGGGGCGGGCAACCATGAGAGGTGATGGTGGAGGGGAAGGGGCAGCCATGGGAGGTGGAGCTTGGTTTGGAGAAGGAGAAGAAGAGAGGGGGGGCCGAATGGCTTTTAGGGTTTTTTTAGTGTTGGGAAAAAATGAAAAAATGAAAATGGGGGTTGGAATTAGTTTGGGTTATGGGGCGGACTGGGTCGGGTCGACCCGGTGAGGTTATTTGGTTTGGGTCTGGTTGATTTAAATTAAAAGGTGGCCTAATCCGATTTTCTTCTTCTTTTATCGTTTCTTTTTTTTCTTCTTTAATTTTTTTTCTTAAACTAAAACTAAATTCTAAAAATCCTAAATTATCCTATAGAACTAAATTAATTTATAAAAGTGCAAATTAACTCTTAATAACAATTAACACACAATTAAATAGCAATTACGATAATATCACACAATTTGGACATTAAATGCTAAAAATGCAACGTACATTATTTTTATGATTTTTTTGTTCTTGTAAAAACAAACTTAATTGCTCCTAATTGTAGAATTAAATCCTAAATGCAAATGCAATATATTTTTGTATTTTTATTAATTTAACAAATAAATATGCACAGACAAATACCAATAACTATCCAAAAATGCCACGAAATTTTGAAAATTGCACACAAAAGGAAAATTGTTTTATTTCGAATTTTTTGGGAGTAATTCTCACATAGGGCAAAAATCACGTGCTTATAGATGAATCTGAGGATCTAAAGAATAAAAAGGAACAACTGTCTAAGGAGTGTGTGATTTTGAAAGCTAAGTGCAAAAATCTGGAACTTAGGGCTAGTGAAAGTGAAAGTAAAAATGCTAAGTTAAAGAACCAGGTTCATGAACTTGACACCACTGTCCTAGAGCTTAGATCTGAAAATCTAAAATTGAAATTAGGAACTGGTAAAAAGAAAGCTGATCACACACAACTCACTTTAGAAGAAAATGTAGGAAAAATGAAAGATGAGTTGTACAAAAGAGATGAGCAGATAATAGTCCTTAAAGAGGATCTAAACAGGGTTAAGCACGAGCTAGACAGAACCTGTAAATGGAACAGGTCATCCAATGCACTTTCATGGCTACACGAACACCATAGTAGCAACAAGAGAGGACTTGGCTACGGGACCCCTGCACTAAGTGGGATCCCAAAAGCAAGTACCTCACACTTCCTGAGAACAAATTTTGCACACACTATGGTAAAACTGGTCACTATAAAAGTGCATGTATTGCAAAAGAAAAGGCTAGTCAAAAGAATAAAGAATTTGTTCAAGGGAAAAATAGGCTGCCAGGTTGGGCTAAAAAGAATCTGATTCACCCTTTTGCCTATAGAAAGGGACCCAAACTAGTTTGGGTTCCTAAGACTAACTTTTGATTTCCTTTTGCGGGTCCAAGTGAAGGAGAGCAGCCAAATATGATACATGGATAGTGGCTTCTCAAAGCATTTGATAGGAAGCAAGAACCAATTCCTTTCACTTGAGGACCTCAAAGGAGGTAATGTCTCCTTTGGAAATGGGAATAAAGGTGAGATCATTGGGGTTGGAAATGTAGTAAGACTGATTCTCACTCTATTGAGAATGTCTACTTGATAGATTGCCTAAAGTACAGTCTAATCAGTGTATCACAATTATGTGATAGAGGTAACTTGGTAGCATTCACCTCTACCAAATGTTTTGCTATTGATCTTACCACTAACAAGATTGTTTTGCAGGGAAAAAAGAGTAAACAATATATACATTGTAGATTTGTCCACACTTTCAGAAAATGAACTCACTTGCTTAAGTATGTTGGAAAATGATCCCCTCCTTTGGCACAAGAGACTTGGACATGCAAGTCTGAGTGAACTCAACAAATTAGTCTCCAAGGACCTGGTGATAGGGCTTCCTAACATCAAGTTCAAAGAAGACAAAGTTTGTGAGGCTTGTGCAAGGGGAAAGCAGGTAAGATGCTCTTTTAAATGCAAGAAAGTGGTAAGCACCGCCAGAACGATGGAACTGGTCTATATAGATCTCTATAGTCCAATGAGAACATTAAGCAAAGGTGGTAAAAGATATGTGATGGTGCTTGTTGATGATTGCTCTAGATTTTCTTAGACATTGTTTTTAACATCTAAAGATGAAGCATTTGACATGTTTACTTATTTTGTTAGAAAAACTCAGAAATAACTAGGTAATCAACTTGCATCAATTAGGTCTAATCATGGAACTGAATTTGAAAATGCTAAGTTTGCTGAATTTTTGCATTCTACATCATAAATAGTTGCATGACTAGACCTCTTGTTAAGAAGATTCCCTATGAGTCACTTAAAAGGAGAAAGCTAAATATATCCCATCTTAGGGCATTTAGATGCAAGTGCTTTATGCACAATAATGACAAAGACTCCCTAGGTAAGTATGATCCCAGAAGTGATGAGGGAGTATTCTCGGGATATTCTTCACATAGTAAAACTTATAAGATATATAGTAAAGGAACTATATGTGTAGAAAAAATGTATATGTTATTTTTTTAGAAAAACTAACATTCTTTCTGAGAGGCAGGAACAAGATAATGAAGAGATTGGGCTGATAAGAAATTCAAATGGTGAAACCACAGTCCAGCCTGAAGATGCATCGTAGGAAGGAACATGTGATGGAATAGGTCCTTCCACCCAGGGCAACATGACAAGGGGAACTGACTAGAGAGGAACTGATCCTCAAACCTCGAGGGAACCTGTCCATGAACCTATTCCTCAGTAACAAAACATGAAGGAACATCCAAAGAAATTGACACTCCTATTGTAACATCCACGAAATTGGATATAGATGAACCTGGTTCATCTGTTGATCAGAAGTTGTATAGGGGAATGATTGGTTCTCTTTTGTATCTTATTGCTAGCAGACCTGACATTGTTTCAGTGTAGGGGTTTGTGCTTGATTTCAAGCAAATCTAAAGGAATCTCACTTGGCCGCTATCAAGAGAATATTGAGATACTTGAAAGGCACTACGGACATTTGCCTTTGGTATCCAAAAGGTAGTAACTTTAACCTAGTAGGATATGCTGACGCTGACTATGCAGGTTTCCTTGTGGATAGGAAGAGCACCTCAGGTATGGCAGACTCCTTGGTTCATGTCTTGTGTCATAGGCTACTAAAAAACAAAATTTAGTGGCCTTATCCACTGCTGAAGTTGAGTATGTTGTTGCTGCTTCCTGTTATGCTCAATTGTTATGGATCAAATAACAGTTGATGGATTTTGGAATTGATATTGATTGCATCCCTATTTTTTGTGATAATACTAGTGCTATTAGTATGACAAAGAAACCGGTTCATCATAAGAGAACTAAGCACATAGATGTTAGGCACCATTTTTTGAGGGACAACTATGAGAAAGGCTTGATCACCGTGGATTTTTGTGCTACTGACAAGCAAATTGCTGACATATTCTCAAAAGCCTTAAGTAGAGATCACTTTGAGAAGAACAGGCTGGAATTAGGGATGATTAAGATCACCTAAAAGGACTAGTTCAAGGTTAAATGAAAAGAATGAAAAATTGAAAAAAAAATATTTGGTTAGAAAGTTTGTAAATTGTGCATAATTAGATTAAATCTTGCTCAGTCTCATACTTTCCATAGTATACTCTTGTGTCATGTGTTAAAATGACTCATTAATCTCTAATGATATTTTCTCTATTTTTGCAAATTTAGACTTACACAAAAGAATTATCAATGAAGAACCTGGTTCATCAAGATAACACGATATGTTTTCTACACTCTGCATAACTTGAAATAACTATATTTGGATCATGAGCAGAGTCCTACCAAGTACCAAAGTTCTTTTGAACTTATCCGTTACAAGTGAACTAGTTACGTTCAAGACTCCTGACCGTATTAAACTACCTAGATTATTTTAAATCTGCTACTTAGGGGGGGAAGAAAGTGGCTCCTCCGAAACTGAACAAGTATCTTCTAATTCTAAAGTTTCTCCTAAGACAATTTCTAAAGTTACTGCAAATTTGGAAAATAGATTTGTAGGATCTATAGCAAGTGTTGAGACTACAGAATCTGGAGAAGTTGGTGGTAAAAATGAAAAAGAAAAAAAAGAGAGCAAGGGTGCTAGGAGTACTGTGAGGGGAAAGGGGACAAGAGTGGTTGATTCTTCACCCACTCCTGTGAGTTTAACCAAAGACGCAGGTGCAATGGTTGTTTGGGGAGATGAATCTGGTTCATCTGTAGAGGAAACCCTCGCAGACCTGCTAAAGAAAGTGACTGAAAGCTATAATCCAGCTTCTTGATAGAGTTATCAATGACACCAAAACTCATACCATTACCTATGGCTTCATTCTCACAATTGTGCTTGCACATTTCAATGTACCTATGAAAACGTGGGAGGTTAGTACAAACATGGATCATTTTTGGGTTAATACTCCGCTTGCTTACAATCATGAAGTTAATGTCACTCCTAAAGAATCTAGTTCATCCAAAAAGGTACCAGTGAATAGCAAGTCCAGAGCCTTGGTGCAAGAAAGTGGGGCTAAGGATGCTGAGATTGAAAGGCCGAACAAGAGGTTGGTTGAGGTGGAGACTAAGAGAGATGCTCTCAGAACTGAGCTGGCAAGAGAAAAAGAGAAGAATGATGGCATTCTTCAAGGTGTGCTGAAACTCCTCCAAGTCAAAAACAAGCACCTAGTTCTTCCCAGCCTTAAGCCTCCTAACCTAATGTAGATAAACCAGTGACCCAGTTCGGGACTTTTTGTTTCTTTTGCTCATATTTTCAGTATTTTTATTTCTTCTTATGCTTTGTGGTAGAATCTTATAAATCATCAATGAAATTCATTGTTTTTGCTCTAACTGTTTGTTTATATTTCTTTGATGGTTAAAATTCTTAGCATGATCTATGATGATTAATCCATGATTGCATTTGAAGTAGCCCTAGAGGCCATGAGTAAGCTTTAAAATCTGGTTATCTCACATTTTTTATTCAACTTTTCGATGATGCCAAAAGGGAGAAAAAGGTTGTGCTTTAAACAAGTGATGTTTACACTTTGAACAGTGATGTTTATAACCTAATGTACCTGGTCCTTGATGATAAGTGATAAAAAGGAAAAATATTTCTAACATTATGTTGATGTTGAGCTGAGTTGAAACAGGGCCTAAGCTTATGAAAAGCACAAAGTTTATTATCATCAAAAGGGGGAATTTGTTGGCCCAAGTAAAGGTTAGTTTTGAAGACTGACAAAGGAATTCAGGATGAACCAGGTCCATCCTCCAGGTCCATCCCTCAAGTTCACAAAAACGGGCAGATTCAAGTATGTGGAATGCACGTAAAGGAGATAAGCTTAACTTGGTGTATTTAATATCTCCTGATCGAAAAGGTTGCATAATTGATAAGGAGAGGGACTCCTTAATCAAAGAGAATACTATCCAACATAGGGAAGGAGTTAGAAGTTGAAATCAACTAGAACTCTTCCACCAAGGAAGAGTTGCATCAGAACTCTAGTTATTTCTTCATCTACTAACTCTATAAATTGCAGGATGTTCTCACATTACAGTGTTGCACAAAAACGCAGAAGTTAAACATGAATTGAGAGCAAAATAGCAAGGCTTTTTGCAAGCAATTCGTGTTTAATTCAAGTGTGCAAACCTGAAGCTACATGAACCAGATTGAAGAACCAGCTCTATAAAGAATTTTATGTGTCTTTCTTTATTTCCAGTTCAATTGTTGTAGGTGTTTTCATATTATACTTTTCAGCTTTATCTAGAAGCAATTGTAATAGGTACTTTGAGTATTCAAGTTAGAGTTAACTTGAAGTTGTCGCAACAGTTAGAGGCTAGTTGCTACAACGGAATTAGAGGTAATCCTTAGGTTTATAAAGAGTTTTGTAAATGCTATTTTGGCTCAGTGATTTAGTAAAGTGTTGGGAAAAATCTTACTGAGTAGTAGGTCGTGGTTTTTTCACCTTTTGAGCGGGGTGTTTTCCACGTAAAAATACTTGTGTTCTTTACTTTCTATATTTATTATTCTGCAACAGTAGTAGTTGGAACACATAGAAGAACCAGGTCCTTCCATAAATAATTTAAGCGAAAAATTGGTCACCACACAAATCACCCCCCTCTTGTGTGGAATTGACGTATAAAACATCACATACTAACTCAATCGAGATCTCGAATCACCTCAAACAATAACAAAAATATAAATCACACACCAATTCAAGCTTAATGGACTTGAAACCCCATACTTCCACAACTGATGCTGAAACCAACCAAACCAAGTCCGATTGATCCCAAATTTTGCACACAAGTCAAAAATGACATTACAAACCTACTCCAACTCCTGAAATTGTATTTCGACTCTGATATCATAAAAGTCAACTCTCGGTTAACCCTCTCCATTTTTTCAAACTTTAACTTTTTCAACTTTCACCGAAATGCCTCAAATTACCTACAAGCCTCCAAATCCAAATTCGAACACACGCCCAAGTTCAAAATCACCATACGAAGCTACTGATATCATCCAAAACTCATTCCGGAGCTGTTTACTCAAAAGTCAAATTTCGTCCAAATTCTCTCCACTTAAGCTTTCAAAACTATATTCCTTCCTGCAATTCGACTCTGATTCATCCAGAAACTGAATCCAACCATGCACACAAGTCGATATACATAATGTAAAGTTTCTCTTGACCTCAAATTGCCGAACCGGATGCAATTGTTCAAAATGACCAGTCGGGTCGTTAAATCCTCATCCACTTAAACATACGTTCGTCCTCGAACGTGCCCAGAGTCGTTCCAAAGCCATCGAACCACTGCATGAGCTCCTCATACATACACCCGGGGGTGTTTCCCCATCACCCAACCTATGCAGAACTGACAATGCCACTTAACTGAAGGTCTCATCTCCTCCTTAGAACAGAACCCAAATCTCAACATCTAAAATTCATCATAGGACCCAAATTCCACATCATCACACTGATTACATCCGAATAAGCTGAATCGAGCCAAAAATTCCAATCCAGGATACAATCATATGTTGTTCCACACAACTCACATACTCGAAGCAATAACCTCTAACCACCATAGCTGCTCAAATAACATCCTGGATGCTGGAAATACACTTTACAGCTCGTACAACACAAATCACAAGATACTCCAGTACCACCAACTATCCCCAATCAACACCCACCTCGTGACCTTACCACAATCGCGACGACTAGTCAACCAATTTGTTGGCCCAAGAACAGGTGAAGTTTTGAAGATTAACAAAAGAACTCAGTCATGGACCAGGTCCATCTTGTGAAGCAACAGTCATAATCAACCTATATATGTGAGATGCACGTGAAGGGGATAAGTCCTACTGATCAAGCAGCAATATCTCCTGATCTGATCGAAAAGGATGCATATTGGATAAGGGGAGAGAGTCTCCTTATATGAAGAGAACACAATCTAGGATGAAGATAGTGTTAGAGTTTGAGATAATTATGAACTCTTTCACGATAGAAGAGCAGCAATTGAGTCCTAATCAAATTTTGATTACCAACCTATTAAATGTAAGTGTTGTTCTCTTTTACAGGTAATGCACATACGCAGAAATTAAACCTAATTGAGAGCAAAAGAGCAAGGCGATTTTGCAAGCAATTTATGTATGATTTGAGTGTGCACTCCTGAAGCTACTTGAACAAGATAAAAGAACCAGTTCGATTGTGTCTATCTTTTATTCTAGTTCAATTGTAGTATGTGGTTTAAAATTGTAACTTTCAGCTTTCATAGAAGCAATTGTATTAGGTACCTAGAGTGTTCAAGTTATAGCTAACTTGAAGTTGTCACAACAATTGAGGTTGTGTGCCACAACGAGATTAGAGTTAATCCTTAGGTTTACAAAGAGTTTTTGTAAATGTTGTTTTGGCTCAGTGATTTTAGTGGAAGTTTGGGAAATCCTACTAAGTAGTAGGTCGTGGTTTTTTCACCTTTTGAGCCAGGTGTTTTCCACGTAAAAATCTCTGTGTTCTTTATTTTCTGTATTTATTATTCCGCAAACAGTAGTAGTTGGAACACCTTGAGGAACCAGGTTCTTCTATAGTTTAGTTAAGAGAAAATTGGGTAACATACAAATCACCCTCCCCTCTTGTGTGGTATTGATGCTTAAAACATCAATTGGTATCAGAGCGGGTTATTCTTGAAGAGGCTAACACCTTAGGAAAATATCAAAATGAGTGCACCACCTAAAAACTGGGAAGGGCAATCCACTACTAGGCCTCCACTCTTTAGTGGTCAGTACTATTCTTGGTGGAAGAACAGGATGAGAGATCACATCATAGGAGAAGACTATGATGTTCCTGTAGCAACTACAAAGATGAATGCTGAAGGAGTGGATATGCCAAAGACAAGAGTTGACTACACTGTTGAAGACTTGAGGAAATGGGAAAAGAATGCCAAGGCCAAGAAATGGCTTGTGTATGGACTGGGTCCAGACGAGTACAACAGGATTCAAAGTTGTACCACTGCAAAGAAAATATGGGACACTTTACAAGTGGCTCATAAAGGAACTCCTCAAGTAAAGAGATCAAGAGGAACACTTCTATATTCTCAATACGAGAATTTCGGTATGAACGAAGGAGAATCTATCCAGGAGATATACACAAGGTTCACAACACTAACAAATGAACTTAAATCTCTTAGGAGAATTATCCTTGAAGAAGACAAGGTTGAGAAAATCTTGACAAGAGTCTTACCAGTGACTTGGGAAAGCAAAATCACTGCTATTTAGGAATCTAAGAACATTGCTAGCCTCATGCTGGACGAACTGATTGGAAACCTCACTGCCTATGAACTGAGAAGGCAAACCATGAAAATGGATGCACCCAAGAAAGAAAGAAGTCTGGCTTTTAGAATAGCTGAAGGTGTAGATCTGGAGGATGATGAAATGGCCATGATCACAAGAGATTCCAAAAAGTACCTGATGAGAGGAAATGGTTCTTCAAGAGCTACAACCTTCAACAAACAAAGGGTTCCTGAGAAACAGACCAACGAAGGTTGCTACAAATGTGGTAAGACTGATCACATGATCAAGAACTGTCCTCAATGGGAAATTGAGTGGAAGAAGGAAAGGGCTGAATGAAGGAACATGAAGAAGGAACAAGTTCATCCCAAAAGGAACAAAGGATCAACAAAGGCTGTGGTTGCTGCATGGGGAAAAACATCAGATGAGGACTCAGAAGATGAAGCTGGAGATGAACAAGCACTTATGGCCATGGCAGAATCAGATAATGAACACGAGGTAAGTGTCCTTCATCTCAAAGACAAGATTAAATTCCTGTCTAAAGAAAGGTTGTCAGAACTATTTCTATACTTTATTGATGAGTCTGAGATAATTAACAATGAGAAGGAAGATCTGTCTAGGGACTGTGTGATCTTAAAAGTCAAGTGCAAAAATCTAGAATCTAGGGCTTATGAGAGTGATAGTAAAAATGCTGAGTTGAAGAAACAGGTTCTTGAACTTGACACCAGTGTCTTAGAAATTAGGTTTGAGAACTTAAAACTGAAACTAGGAACTGGTAAGAAGAAAGCTGATCACACACATCTCACCCTAGAAGAAAACTTAGGAAAAATGAAGGATGAGCAGATAAAAGTCTTAAAAGAAGATCTAGGGAAGGTAAAACATGAACTAGACAGAACTTGCAAATGGAACAAGGCTTCTGATGCACTTTTCTGGCTACAAGAATATCACAGTAGCAACAAAAGAGGACTTGGCTATGGGACTCAAGCACCTAAGTGGGATCCTAAAAGCAAGTACCTCACTCTTCCTGAGAACAAAATATGCATACACTATGGCAAGACTGGCCATTACAAAAATGAATGTAATGCAAAAAAAAAGGCCAGTCAAAAGAACAAAGCTTTTATTCAAGAGAAAAATAGGTTGCCTGGGTGGGCTAAAAGGAATTTGATTTACCCCTTTGCCTATAAAAAGGGACACAAACTAGTTTGGGTTCCTAAGACTAACACTTGATTTCTTTTTGCAGGTCCAAGTGATGGGAAGTAGCCAAATATGGTACATGGATAGTGGCTGCTCAAAACATATGACTGGAAGTAAGAACCAGTTTCTTTCACTTGAGGACTTAAAGGAAGGTAATGTCTCCTTTGGAAATGGGAAGAAAGGTGAGATTATTGGGGTTGGAAAGGTAGGTAGGACAGACTCACACTCCATTGAGAATGTCTACTTGATAGATGACTTGAAATACAGCCTGATTAGTGTATCACAACTGTGTGACAGAGGTAACCTTGTAGCATTCACCTCTACCAAATGCTTTGTGATTAACCTTACCACTGACAAGATTGTTTTGTAGGGAAAAAGAGTTAACAATATTTACATTGTAGATTTGTCTACTCTTTCAGAAAATAAACTCACCTGCCTAAGTATGTTGGATAATGATCCCCTTCTGTGGCACAAAAGACTTGGTCATGCTAGTCTAAATCAGCTCAACATATTAGTCTCCAAGGATTTGGTAACAGGGCTACCTAACATCAAGTTCAAGGAAGACAAAGTTTGTGAGGCCTGTGCAAGGGGGAAGCAGGTAAGATCATCCTTCAAAAGCAAGAAAATGGTAAGAACAACCAAGACGTTGGAACTGGTCCATATGGATCTCTGTGGTCCAATGAGAACCTTGAGCAGAGGTGGAAAGAAATATGTGATGGTACTTGTTGATGATTTTTCTAGATTTACCTGGGTACTATTTTTAACATCTAAAGATGAAATATTTGACATGTTTACTGCTTTTGTTAGAAAAACTCAGAAACAATTAAGTAATCAACTTGCATCTATTAGGTCTGATCATGGAACTGAATTTGAAAATGCTAAGTTAGCTGAATTTTGTGATGAGCATGGTATAGATCATAACTTCTCTGCCCCTAGGACTCCTCAAAAAATGGAGTAGTTGAAAGAAAGAACAAGACTCTTGAGGACATGGCTAGGACTATGCTTCTTTCTAGTAAACTGCCCCACATCTTCTGGACAGAGGCTGTAAACACTGCATGTTATATAGGGGTGTTAAACGGGCCGGGTCAACCCGGTTCCGGACCGGCCCAGCCTGGTTAAAATCGGAACCGGCCCGGACCGGTTAAAGGTGGCTGGGTTGGGCTGGGTTAGGGGGAATAGGCGGGTTGGTCCGTTTACCATTAAAATACCGGTTACCCGGACCGGTCCAACCCGTTAGGTGAACAGTACCCGTAAATCGGTTAACTGGCCCGGACCGGTTTAACGGTAAAAAAAAAATAATTTTTTTTTAATTTGGGCTAGATCTGACCGTTGGCAACGGTCCATTTCAGAAAATGGCCGTTGCCCAATGGGTGAATTGCACAAATAACCCAATTTTGGTTTTTTTTTTTAAAAAAATTAACCCCCTTTTCAAAATCTATAAATACCCCCCCCCTCTTCCTCATTTTTCACTCATCTCTCAATTCTCAATCTCAATTCTCATATTCTCTCATTCTTCAATCTTCATTCTTCACCTATTAAAGTGCAATCAACTAGTTGCCTATTTTTTTTTGGAATTTAATTTATCGTAGTACTTATTTTTTGAAGTTTGAAAAATTGAACTTCAAAATTGGAAGAATTGACGTTTCTTCGTGGTAACATTTGAGTTGCGGAATCATCAAGTGCTCAATTTATTGCCGAATTCGGTGCACTCCCTCCAACTCTTTCTCTTATTTACTATTTTACTTGCATATTTATTTGTTTTGTTGCTAGTAGTTAAATTTTTACAATATGTTTAATGCTGAAAAAAGAGTTTGTAACAAGGTTACTAATCGGGGAAATAAAAAAAGAGGTAGTACTTCAGGTTCAGCATCTGGTAGTAATTTAAATACATTTCCAAATATTCCTGAAACATTACCTGATAATAATATAGACTATGAACAATTGCAGGAAGATTTTGGTATAGATGATAATGAATTAGAAATGGAAGATGAGATACCACTTACACCTAGTAGTGTTGGAGCTGCTAGCAGGGGTGGTGGTCGTGTTGCTAGTAGTAGACCACCTGTGGCCCCGACTAGTAATCGTAGAAAAAGAAGTAAGGTTTGGAAATTCTTTGAGGAAATAGAAGGTACTGATAGAGTTAAATGTAAACTTTGTAATGATACTTTTAAACATAAGACTGGGGGTCAATTAGGGGGGACTGAGACACTTAGTAGACATATGAGAATTGAGCATCCTATAGAATGGGGATCTGATGGAGATGGAAATCAATCAACTCTAAACCCTACTACTGGTGGTCTTGTGAAATATGATAAAATGAAGGATCGTGAGGAGTTAGCAAAAATGATTGCTTTGGGTTGTCTACCTTTTTCTTTTACTTCTTCATCATATCTTATTATGTATATTCAAAGGATTTACAATCCTTTATTTAAAGGTATCCCTAGAAGTACTTGTAGAGCTGATATCTTTAGACTTCATGGACAATATCAAACAAACATACGTTATTTGTTTAGCCACCTTCCTTGTAGAGTTTCTCTAACTTCTGATATTGGCCATGCTGTTAATGGAAATGATTATTTGACAATTACATGTCATTGGATAGATGATAGTACTTGTATGCAAAAATGTATTATCGCTTTTAGATATGATGAAGATCAGAGTCATACTGCTACGTTTATAAGTAGTACTATTTGTGAAGTTGTTGAATTTTATAATCTCAAGCAAAAAGTATTGTGTATGTCTTTTGATAATGCTTCTAACAATAATGCCTCAATTTCAATATTAAAACTGCATTTGCAACCACCTCTTGATGAAATTTTTCATGTTAGGTGTGCATGTCATGTTTATAATTTAATTGTTAAAAGTGGCCTTGATTTATTTTCAACTGAGATTACTCACGTTAGAAGAGCAATTGGTGTTATTCAAGGAAATAATAGACAATCTAGAATAAATGAATTTAAGAATAAGTGTGTCCAGTATAACTTTAAACCCAGATTCACGCAAGACGAAATTGTTACTAGATGGAATTATACATATATATTTTTAAAATGTTGCTACAAATATAGATTCCCAATAACTGAAGTTGCTAATGCGCATTGTACTGATCCAAACCGTATGTTAATAACTACTACTTGGGAGGTCATTAATGATGTTGTTAAATTTTTACATAAATTTTATACAGCTACTGTTGAGTTTTCTGGAGCATATTACCCTATTGTTACTATGGCTTTAGTACATATAGCTGAAATTTCTTTTCTACTCTTTGAATTTAAGAAGAAAGAAAAATATAGGGATGTTGTTGAAAAAATGCAAGCAAAATTCAAAAAATATTTCTTTCCAATTCCTCTGATTTACTTAATTGGTGCCGTTTTAAATCCTTCTATTAAGATGTCTGATTGTCACCAATTAATGAATGCTTTATATACTTATATAGAGATTGGACCAACTGAAACCCCTGATTTATATACTTGTATGAACAAGCTAAATGAATATTTACAACAATTATACAATTATTATGCAAATGTAATTGATGATGCTACTCTTAATGTAGGCAATGTTAATCCCACTATGCATTGTACCACTTTTTCTACTGTGGATGATGAAGAAGGCCTTGATAGTTTTAATATTTTTTCTACATTTTCTAACACTCAAACCAGTAGCAGGAACATTGATGAACTTCAATTCTACTTGCAGAAGCAAAAAGAGCCTCGCACAAAGGAATTTTCACCGTTGGGATGGTGGCATGAGAATGGAAAGCAATTTCCTGTTCTTTTTGCTATGGCTCGGAACGTGCTGAATGTGCCAATTTCAACTGTTGCATCAGAGAGTGCATTTAGCCAAGCAAGACAACAACTTAGAGACACCCGTCACTCATTGGGAAACAATGCTTTGGAAGTTTTAGTATATTTCAGAGGGATTAGATCGGAACGAAGAAATCAAGGACGTGAAGATGTTGATAGCCCAGAAGACTAGGAACTTGGAGATATATTAACACATGGTAACTCCATCCGAATTTAACACTCCAGAAGAAGGTCACTCAGTTCATATTGATTATGAAGAACTTACTAAGGCAATGCAAAACCTTTGAATTTATTCTTTTTTGGTTAATTTACTTGTTAAATGTAAACCTTTCAATTTGTAAGTTTGAATTTTGAAATAAATGTAGCACTTGAAATTTATAAGTGCAATTTTTTTCCATCTTACTTGTATTCTTTATATTAATATAACTTACAATAGTTATACAAAATACAAAAAAAAAAATTAAAAAATACACTAAACCCGGCCCGACCCCCTCAACCCGTAACCCGTACGGTTCATTTACGCGGATGAACCCGAACCCGTTAAACCCGTTAAGAATCAACCCGGAATCAGCCCGGATCGTAACCCGCACGGGTCCAAAAAAAAGCGGCCCGACCCGGCCCGTTTAACACCTATAATGTTATATTATCAATAGATGCATGACTAGACCTCTTGTAGAGAAGACTCCCTATGAGTTACTGAAAGGGAGAAAACCAAATATATCCTATCTTAGGGCATTTGGATGCAAGTTCTTTGTGCACAATAATGGAAATGACTCCCTAGGTAAGTTTGATCTCAGAAGTGATGAGGGAGTATTCTTGGGATATTCTTCACATAGCAAAGCATACAAATTGTCCAATAAAAGAACTTTGTGTGTAGAAGAAAGTGTGCATGTAGTGTTTGATGAAACTAACATTCTGGTAAAGGATTTGACTGAAGTCTCAACACAAGTTAAAGTGGCACCAAAAGAAGGAATAGGTGATGGAACAGGTTCTTCCATCCAGGGCAACCTGACATGGGGAACTGATCAAAGAGGAATTGAAACTAATCCCCTAAAAGAACATGTTCATTACCTTGTTCCTCAGCAACAGAATATGGAAGAAACATCTAGCAGAAATCAGTTGGTTGTGAAAACTCACAAGTATCAAAGTTCTCATCCTATTGAGAACATAATCATTGATCCAACATCTGGAGTCAAAACTAGATCACAATTAAAGAATTTGTGTGCTTTTGATGCCTTCTTATCTCTTATTGAACCTAAAAATGTTGTTGAGGCTTTACAGGATGCAGATTGGGTGAATGCAATGAAAGATGAACTCAATCAGTTCGAGAGAAGTCAAGTTTGACATTTAGTTCCAAGATCCAAGGACAGGTCAGTTATTAGCACAAAATGGGTCTTCAGAAACAAACTTGATGAAGATGGAACAGTTACAAGAAACAAGGCAAGACTGGTAGTCCAAGGTTACAACCAAGAGGAGGGTATAGATTATGATGAGACTTTTTCTCCAGTTATAAGACTAGAAGCAATAAGACTCTTCATAGCCTTTGCAGCACACATGGAATTTACTCTCCATCAGATGGATGTCAAAAGTGCCTTCCTGAATGGCTACCTGAAAGAAGAAGTGTTTGTGAAACAACCTCCAGGGTTTGAGAGCAAGGAATGTCCTGAGCATGTGTACAAATTAGACAAGGCTCTCTATGGACTCAAGCAGGCTCCAAGAACATGGTATGAACAACTGTCTAAATTCCTGCTTGAACATGGCTACAAAAGAGGTAAAATTGACAGTACCCTATTCTTAAGGGAAAAAGGTAAGGATCTCCTTGTGGTACAAATATATGTTGATGACATAATCTTTGGGGCCACCACTGATAAACTAAGTAAGGAATCTGTCAAATTAATGGGGAGTGAGTTTGAAATAAGTATGATGGGTGAGCTTAACTTTTTCTTAGGCTTACAGATCAAACAAAGCCAAAATGGAACCATGATCCATCAGCAGAAGTATGCAAAAGAACTTATCAAAAAGTTTAAAATGGATGAATCAAAGGAAATAGACACCCCCATTGCAACTGCCACTAAATTTGACATAGATGAACCTGGTTCATCAGTTGATCAGAAGTTGTATATGGATATGATTGGTTCACTCTTGTATCTTACTACCAGCAGACCTGACATAGTTTTCAGTGTAGGGCTTTGTGCTCGCTTTCAGGATAATCCAAAAGAGTCTCACTTGACTGCTGCCAAGATGATACTAAGATATTTGAAAGGCACCACTGATCTGTGTCTTTGGTATCCTAAAGGTAGTAATTTCAATCTAGTAGGATATGTTGATGCTTATTATGCAGGTTTCCTTGTGGATAGGAAAAGCACCTTAGGTATGACTCACTTTCTTGGTTCATGTCTTATATCATGGGCTACTAAAAAGCAAAATTCAGTGGCCTTATCCATTGCTGAGGCTGAATATGTTGCTGCTGCCTCTTGTTGTGCTCAATTGCTATGGATCAAACAGCAGCTGGTAGATTTTGGCATTGAAGTTGATTGCATTCCTATATTCTTTGATAACTCTAGTGCTATAAGTATGACAAAGAACCATGTTCATCATAAGAGGAATAAGCACATAGATGTTAGACAACACTTCTTAAGAGATAACTATGAGAAAGGATTGATCTCCATAGAATTTTGTGCTACTGATAAACAAATTGTTGACATTTTCACTAAAGCACTGAGTATAGAAAACTTTGAGAGGAACATGTTGGAATTAGGGATGATTAAGATCACCTAATAGGTCCAGCTCAGAATGCACAATGAAAAAAATAAAAATAAAAAAATTGAAAAATGTAAAAAAAAAAGATTTTTGGCTAGGAATTTTGAACTTGTGTAAATATCCAGATTAATTCTTACTCAGCTTCATACTTTAATTAGTATACTCTTGTGACATGTGTTTATATGACTCACTGATCTCTTACAAAATTTTCTCTATTATGGCATTTGAGGTATGTTCAAGAGACTTCTAAATGAAGAACCTGGTTCATCAGTATAGGTCCTTATGATAGCTAAGGTATGTTTTCTATACTCTGCACAATTAAAAAGATTAATATTTAAATCATGAGCAGAAGTCCTATAATTGTTCAATTCCTAGAAAATTCTATCTGTTAGCTTTGAATCAGTTCCGTCTGCCTAGAACACTAAACCGAAAATTTTGCCTAAAATCTAGGGAAGATAAATCGATCATTCAAAATCTGGAATTCAGGTTGATTAGACCTCTAAATGACCATTGCTAAAAGTTGTCGTTACCTATTAAATGTGTATTTCTCTTTAAATACATATCATTTCTCCTGCCATCTTCATAATTCCAAACCGTCAAAAATTCTTCTTCACTTTCACTTGCCCTCTTCTCCAAAACTCTAATTCCTAAATTCTCTCAAGAAACCAACGATCATGACTAACCCATAAGATAATCCTGGAACTCCTCCTCCACCAACTCCCTCAAATTCATCTACACCTCCTCCACCCAGTACATCTCCAAAACCTAGACTGCGAAGGGAGAAAATGCTTGCTCGAAAGACTGTAGCGTCTGGGGCTCTGAGGAAGAAATTAAATGAGAAGTTGAAGGCAAGCCAGGACCAAAACTCCGACTCCAGCTCTGATTCTGAATCATATCAATCCGCTACTGAAGGGTAAGAACCTGGGTCTTCTGACTCTGAAAAGACTCAAGAATCTCAATCTAAGGTAATTTCTTCAGTGTTTAAAAATCTTGAAACTAGGTTTGTTCTGGTTGTGTCTATTAAGGATGTAGAATTTCCAGGGTTACGAAGGAGTGTAGGTAAAAAGAATTATAAAAAAGAAAAAGAGAAAGAGGGTGCATGTGGTGAAGAGAGGGGAAATGGGAAAGGAGTAGTGCCTGCTATCTGTGGGGTTGCACAAGAAAGGGTAGAAGAGAGTGGCATGAAGTCAGGGGGAAGTGGTTCTGGGGAAGCTGCTGAGGGGTTGGTTCATCTGAGCACACAGAGAGATGAACATGTTTCATCTACTGAAGAGACCCTAGCAGGCCTGCTGAAAAAGGTTGGGGAAATCTATGACCCAAAGAAATGCAGGACTCCCACAACAAAAGCCCCAAATGTTCCTAAGCCTTCCAAGAAAAGAAAGGCTTCATCCCCAACACCTACTGCCTCTTCATTTCCAAAGGGTAGAGCCACAAGAAGCAGGGTGAAACAGAGTGAAGCTGATCTACAAAGGGCTTTGGCTGAAAGCAAGAAAAAGAAAATGGATAAAGGAAAGGGAAAAATTGCAAAATCCTCAGAGGCTGTTGAGGAAGAGGAGATGGAACTGGTCCATCAAGAAAGGGGTACATCAGTGGAGGTTCCTACCCCCAGGCCCAAAAAGCCTAAGACTTCCTCCAAGAAGTCTTCCTCCGTGTCTAAGGCTGTTGAACCTACACTAGCTAAGAGGACAAGATCTGCAGTGAAAAACAAACGATCAAAAATTTCTAAAGATGATGACTGGAGTGGAGAAGAAGAAGAAGAAGAAAATGATTCTGAGAAGGAACAGGATAAGCTTGCCATGTTTGGCAAAAGAAATATTTTAAAGGGTAGACTGCTGAAAGACCTGGTGGGACCAGGAATGATGAGATTGGTGGATGCTTTAACTGCTCAGGGATGGAAGGACATGGTCATTCATATGGATGGTAGGCTAACCAGAAATGAGCTAATTGAATTTATGGCAAATGGTGCGGTTAAGGATGGCAATGTTAGTAGCCTGGTGAAAGGAGTTCAAGTGCAGTTTGATGCAAAGAAACTGGGAGAGATCCTGGACATACCCTCTGAAGGGTTTGATGACTATACAAGGCAAATGTGGCCCTGCCTGGACTCCCTCCCTACTGCTCTTGCAATCACCAGGAGGTTTTGTGATTTAGAAGATGTGAATGAAGCCAGGGTTGTGCAGAAAAGTGAAATGAGGCCTAATCACAAGGTCTTGTTTGAATTTGTCAACAAGTGTTTATTGCCCAGACAGGAGAGAAGGCACATTGCAAATTACATGGATCTAGTTCTTCTGGAGTGCCTAGAGAGAGGAAAGCAAATCAACTAGCATGCCTTCATTATCAAGCTGCTAGACAGGGTCATAAATGGCTCCAAGGCTCATGTTACTCCCTATGTCTTTATTCTAACCATAGTTCTGGACAAGCTCAATGTGCCTCTGAAGAAATGGGAAATGGCCTCGAGCAAGGATCACTTTAGCACCAATACTTTTCTTGCTTGTGACTATGCAGTCAATGCCATCCCAAATGAACCTGGTTCATCCCAGAAGGCACCCATCAACAGAAAAGTTAGGACTCTAGTTCAGGAATGTGCAGCCAAGGATGCTGAAATAGCTAGGCTCAAGGCTCGTGTGACTAAAGTGGAATTTGAGAGGGATGGTCTCAGAACTGAGCTTGCCAAAGAAAAGGAGAAGAATGATGGAATTCTTCACAACATGTTAAATCTTCTCCAAACCCAACCCTCTAGTTCCTCCAAGCCTTAGGACTCCTAGGTTTTGTCTCCTGAACTTGTTTAGTGCCTCAGTGAACCAGATTAGAAATTTTTCTATCTTTTGTTTTTGCTCATGGTTTGGATGTTTTTTTTTCTTTTTGTGGATTGTTGGTGGCAACATATCTCTGTCAATGATAACTACTGTTTTGCTCTTGTTCAATGATTAATCTGTCCTTGATAGTTTAAATATGTTTGCTTGATTATTGATGATTACACCATGATTGCACTTGCAGTTGCCCCAGTGGCCATGAGTACTTATTAAAATCTGGGAATCACACTTTGTATGCAACTTTTCGATGATTCCAAAAGGGGGAGGAGACATTGTGCTTTACATATTCTGAAATAAGTGATATTTATAACCTAATTAACCTGGTCCTTGATGATAAATGAATTTTCTAAGTTTAGTATTGATGGTTAAGCTGAGTTCTTATAGGTTCCAAATCAGTAAACAGAGTTTGTCATCATCAAAAAGGGGAAATTTGTTGGCCCAGGAATAGGTGAAGTTTTAAAGATTGAAAAAAGAACTTAGTCATGGACTAGGTCCATCTTGTAAAGCAACAGTCATGATCAACCTATACATGTGAGATGCATGTGAAGGAGATACGTCCTACTGATCAAGTAGCAATATCTTCTGAACTGATCGAAAAAGTTGCATATTGGATAAGGGGAGAAAGTCTCCTTATATGAAGAGAACACAATCTAGGATGAAGATAGTGTTAGAGTTTGAGATCATTATGAACTCTTCAACGATAGAAGAGCAGCAATTGAGTCCCAATCAAACTCTGATTACTAACCTATTAAATGTAAGTGTTATTCTCTTTTACAGGTAATGCACATACGCAGAAGTTAAACTAAATTGAGAGCAAAAGAGCAAGGCGATTTTGCAAGCAATTTATGTGTGATTTGAGTGTGCACTCCTGAAGCTACTTGAACAAGATAGAAGAACCAGTTCAATTATGTTTATCTTTTATTCTAGTTCAATTGTAGTAGGTGGTTTAAAATTGTACCTTTCAGCTTTCATAGAAGCAATTGTATTAGGTACCTAGAGTGTTCAAGTTATAGCTAACTTGAAGTTGTCGTAACAGTTGAGGCTGTGTGCCACAATGGGATTAGAGTTAATACTTAGGTTTACAAAGAGTACTTGTAAATACTGTTTTGGCTCAGTGATTTTAGTGGAAGTTTGGAAAAATCCTACTGAGTAGTAGGTCATGGTTTTTTCACCTTTTGAGCCAGGTGTTTTCCACGTAAAAATCTCTGTGTTCTTTATTTTCTATATTTATTATTCCGCAAACAGTAGTAGTTGGAACACCTAGAAGAACCAGGTTCTTCTATAGTTCAGTTAAGCAAAAATTGGGTACCACACAAATCACCCGCCCTCTTGTGTGGTATTGACGCTTAAAACATCATAATTAAACATTCCCAAGCATGCACTCATCAACCAGATGTCAAAAACTGCTGCGCCTCCATTTAAACAATTGAATAGTCTCTCAATACCTATATATCTTCAGTCTGGATGACACGACGTTGAGACAATGCTTGAGCATCCCTGACTCTTTCATAGTCCGTTTGTAGCATCACGAACCACTGGCACATAGCGGACACTGAGAGCGTAATATCATACACGAGTGGATGTAGAGGAACATAAGTTATATACTTCGAGCTGAATCAATATCGCACGATAAGGAATGAAAGAAGTGAGATTATCCTAATAGTTCTCTAGCCTCTCGAAGACAAGTACAGACGTCTCCGTACCAATCCGCAAGACTCTACTAAACCTGCTTATGACTCGTAGCACCTATGAACCTAGAGTTCTGATACCAACTTGTCACGACCCAAAATCCCTCTGAAAGAGTCGTGATGGCACCTACTCTCTAAACTGGGTAAGC